>NW_028327816.1:163374-165874 GCF_031878675.1 Megascapheus bottae | reverse complement strand
CTTACCCTAAAGCTAACCTTAACCCTAACCCTACCCTTACTCTTACCTTAACCGTAACCCTAAGCCTAACCCTTATCCTTACCCTTACACTAACCCTAACCCTAAACCTAATGCTAACCCTAACCCTAACCCTAACACCTAAAACTAACCCTAAAACTAACCATTACCCTTAACCTAACCCTAACCCTAACCCTAACCCTAACCCTAACACTTAACCAAACCCTAACCCTAACCCTAACCCTTACCCTTACCCTAACCGTAACCCTTACCCTAACCTTAACCCCAACGCTAAACCTAACCCTAACCCTTACCCTAACACTAACCCTAAACCTAACCCTTAAATTTACCCTTACCCTAACCCTAACCCTAACCCTAACACTTACCCAAACCCTAACCCTAACCCTAACCCTTACCCTTACCCTAACCCTAAGCCTTACCCTAAACTTAACCCCAACGCTAAACCTACCCCTAACCCTTACCCTAACACTAAACCTAACCCTAACCCTTAATTTTACCCTTACCCTAACTCTAACCCTAACCCTAACCCTAACCCTTATCCTAACCCTAACCCTAACCCTAACCCTTAACCTAACCCTAACATTAACCCTAACCCCTAAACTTTACCCTAACCCTAACACTTACCTAACCCCTAACCTAACCCTAACCCTAACCCTTACCCTTATCCTAACCCTATCCCTAACCCTAACACTTACCCTAACCCCTACCATAACCCTAACCCTAACCCTAACCCTTACCCTAACCCTAACCCTAACCCTTACCCTTACCCTAACAATAAACCTAACCCTAATCCTAACCCTACCCCTAACCCTTACTCTTACCCTAACCCTAAACCTAACCCTAATCCTAACACTAACCCTAACCGTTAACCTTACCCTAACCCTAACCCTAACCCTAAACCTTACCCTTAACCTAACTCTAACCCTAACCCTTACCCTAAACCTAAACTTAACCCTAACCCTACCCTTACTCTTACCTTAACACTAACCCTAACCCTAACACTTACCCTTGCCCTAACGCTAACCCTAAACCTAAGCCTAACCCTTACCCTAACCCTAACCCTAACCCTAACACTTACCCTTAGCCTAACCCTAATCATTACCCTAACCCTACCCCTTAACCTACCCCTAACCCCTAACCCTAACCCTTAACCTAACCCTAACCCTAACACTAACCCTTACCTTAACCTAACTCTAAACCTAACCCGATCCCTAACCCTAACCCTTACCCTAACCCTAACCTAATACTAATCCTACCCTAATCCTAACCCTAACCCTAAACTTAACCATAAGGCTAACCCTAACCCTAACCCTAACCCTAAACTTAAACCTAACCCTAACCCTATCCCTAGCACTTACCCTTACCCTAACCCTAAACCTAACACTAACCCTAACCCTAACCTTAACCATTACCTTTACCCTAACCCTAAACCTAACCATAACCCTTACCCTTACGCTAACCCTAACCCTAACCCTAACACTTACCCTTACCCTAACCCTAACCCTACCACAACCCTAAACCTTACCCTACCCCTAACTCTAACCCTAACCCTTAGTCTTACCCTACTCCTAAACATAACCCTAACCCTAACCCTAACCCTTACCCTTACCCTAACCCTAACCCTAAGCCTAACCCCCACCCTAACCCTAAATCTTACACTTACACTAAACCTAACCGTAACCCTTTCCCTAACCATAACCCTAACACTAACCCTAACCCTTACCCTTACCTTAACCCTAACACTATCCCTTAACCTTACCCTAACTCTAACGCTAACCCTAACCTTAAGTATAACACTAAACTTACCCCTTACCCTTACCCTAAACCTAACCATAACCATAACCCTAAACCTAACCCTAACCATTACCCTAACCCTAACCCTAAAACTTACCTTAACCCTAACCCTAAAGTTAACCCTGAACCTAACCCTAACCCTAACCCTTGCCCTTGCCCTAACGCTAACCCTAACCCTAACCCTTACCCTTACCCTAACCGTAACCCTAACCTTAATCCCAACCCTAAACCTAACCCTAACCCTAACACTAACCTTTACTCTTACCCTAACCCTAACCCTAACCCTAACGCTAACCCTAACCCTAACACTTACCCTTAGCCTAACCCTAACCATTACCCTAACCCTACCCTTAACCTACCCCTAACCCCTAACCCGAACCCTTAACCTAACCCTAACCCTAACCCTAACCCTTACCTTAACCTAACTCTAAACCTAACCGATCCCTAACCCTAACCCTTACCCTAACCCTAACCTAATCCTAACCCTACCCTAACCCTAACCCTAACCCTAAACTTAACCATAACGCTAACCCTAACCCTAACCCTAACCCTTACCCTTACCCTAACCATATCCCTGAACCTAACCCTAACCCTAACCCTAACCCTAACCTTAACCTAAAAATAACCCTATCCCTAACACTTACCCTTACCCTAATCCTAAACCTAACACTAACCCTAACCCTAACCT
>NW_028327816.1:158374-160874 GCF_031878675.1 Megascapheus bottae | reverse complement strand
TACCCTTACCCTAACGCTAACCCTAAACCTAACCGTAACCCTTACCCTGACCCTAACCCTAAACATAATCCTAACTCTAACCCTAACCTTAACCCTAACCCTTACCCTTACCCTAGCCGTAACCCTAACCCAAACCCTAAACCTAAACCTAACACTAACCCTAACCCTTACCCTAACAATAACCCTGGCCCTAACCCTAACCCTAACCCTTACCCTTACCCTAACCCTAACCCTAACATTACCCCTAACCCTAACCCTAACCATTACCCAAACCCAAACTCTAACCCAAATTCTTACCCTTACCCTAACCCTAACCCTAACCTTAATGCTAACCCTAACCCTAACCTTACCCTCACCCTGACTCTAATCCTTACCCTAACACGACACCTAACCCTAACCCTAACCCTTACCCAAACCCTAAACCTAACCCTAACCCTTACCCTTACCCTAAACCTAAACCTAACCCTAACCCTACCCCTAACCCTTACCCTTACCCTAAAACTAACCCTAACCCTAACAATAAAACTTACCCTTACCCTAAACCTAACCCTAACCCTAACCCATAACCCTAACCCTTACCCTTATCCTAACCCTAACCCTAATCTAACCCTAACACTTACCCTTACCTTAACCCTAAACCTAACCATAACCCTTACCCTTACCCTAACCCAACCCTAACAGTAACCTTAACCCTAACCCTAACCCTTTCCGTTACCCTTACCCTAACCCTAACCCTAACCAAAACCCTAAACATAACCCTAAACCTAACCTAAACCTAACCCCAACCCTTACCCTAATCCTAACCCTAACCCTTACCCTTACCCTAAACTTAACCCTAAGCCTAACCCTAAACCTAACCCTAACCCTAACCCTAACACTAACCCTAACCCTAAACATAAACTTAACCCTAATCCTTCCCCTTCCCCTTCCCCTAACCCTATCTCTAACCGTATCCCTAAACCTTAACCTTACCCTAATACTAACCCTAACCTTAACCCTAACCCTAACCCAAACCTTAACCTTAACCCTAACCCTTATCCTTACCCTAACCCTAACCCTAACCCTAAACAGAACCCTAACCCTAAACCTAAACACTTACCCTTAGCCTAACCTTAAAACTAAACCTAACCGTAACCCTTACCCTGACCCTAACCCTAACCATAATCCTAACTCTAACCCTAAACTTAACCCTAACCCTTACCCTTTCCCTAATCCTAACCCTAACCCTAACCCTAAACCTAACCCTAACACTAACCCTAACCCTTTCCCTATCAATAACCCTGGCCCTAACCCTAACCATAACCCTTACCCTTACCCTAACCCTAACCCTAAACATAACCCTAACCCTAACCCTAACCATAGCCCTAAACATAACCCTAAACCTAACCCTAACCCTAACCCCAACCCTTACCCTAATCCTAACCCTAACCCTTACTCTTACACTAACCCTAACCCTAACCCTAACCCTAACCCTAATCCTTAACTTTATCTTAACCCCAAACCTAACACTTACCCTTACCCTAACGCTAGGCCTAACCCTAAACCTAACCCTAACCATAACCCTAAACATAACCCTAACCCTAACCCTAACCCTTACCCTAATCTTAACCCTAACCCTTACCCTAACCCTAACCCTAACCCTAAACCTAACCTTAACCCTAACCCTTACCCTTACCCTTACCCTTACCCTAACCATAACCCTAAACCTAACCCTAACCCTTAACCTTACCCAAACCCTGACCATAAATTTAACCCTAACCCTAACCCTAACCCTAAGCTTAACCCTAACTCTTATGCTTACCCTAACCCTAACCATAACCCTAACCCTAAACCTAACCCTAACCCTAAACCTAACCCTAACACTAACCCTAACCCTAACCCTTACCCTAAAAATTTCCCTGGCCCTAACCCTAACCCTAACCCTTAACCTTACCCTAACCCTAACCCTAACCTTACCCCTAATCCTAACAATAACCCTTACCCAAACCCAAACTCTAACCCAAACTCTTACCCTTACCCTAACCCTAACCTTAACCCTAACACAAACCTAACCCTAACCCTTACCATTACCCTAACAGTAACTCTAACCCTAACCCTAGCCCTTACCTTTACCCTTACCCTAATCCTAACCCTAAACTTAACCCTAACCCTAACCCTAACCTTAACCCTAACCCTAAACCTATCCCTAACCCTTAACCTTACCCTAACCCTAACGCTAAACCTAACACTAACCCTAACCTTAACCCTAACCCCGAACCCTAAGCATAACCCTAACCTTTACCCTTATCCTAACACTAACCCTAACCCTAACCCTAACACTTACCCTTACCCTAACCCTAAACCTAAACCCAACCTAACCCTTACCCTAACCCTTACCCTTACCCTATTCCTAAACCTAACCCTAACTCTAACCCTAAGCCTAACCCTAACCCTAACTCTTACCGTAACCCTATCCCTAACCCTTACCCTAACCCTAACCCTAAACATAACCGTAAACCTA
>NW_028327816.1:153374-155874 GCF_031878675.1 Megascapheus bottae | reverse complement strand
ACTCTAACCCTAAGCCTAACCCTAACCCTAACTCTTACCGTAACCCTATCCCTAACCCTTACCCTAACCCTAACCCTAAACCTAACAGTAAACCTAACCCTAACACTAACCCTTAACCTTACCCTAACCCTAACCCTAAACCTAACCCTAACCCTAACCCAAACCCTAACCTTAACCCTAACCCTATCCCTAAGACTTACGCTTACCCTAACCCTAACCCTAACCCTGAACCCTAACCCTAAACCTAAACCTAACCCTTACCCTTATCCTAACACTAACCCTACACCTAACCCTAACCCTAACTCTTACCCTTACCCTAACCCTAACAATAACCCTTACCCAAATCCAAACTCTAACCCAAACTCTTACCCTTACCCTAACCCTAACCTTAACCCTAACACTAACCCTAACCTTAACCCTTATCATTACCCTAACCCTAACTCTAACCCTAACGTAGCCCTTTCCCTTACCCTAATCCTAACCCTAAACTTAACCCGAACCCTAATCCTAAACATAACCCTAACCCTAACCATAACCCTTACCCTTACCCTAACCCTAAACCTAACCCTAACCCCAACCCTAACACTAAACCTTACCCTTACACTAAACCTAACCTAACCCTTACCTAACCATGACCCTATCACTAAAACTAACCCTTACCCTTATCTTAACCCTAACCCTAACGGTTAACCTTACCCTAACGCTAACCCTAATCCTAACCTTAACCCTAACACTAACCCTACCCCTTACCCTTACCCTAAACCTAACCCTAACTCTAACCCTAAGCCTAACCCTAACCCTAAACCTTACTGTACCCCTAACCCTAACCCTTACCCTAACCCTAACCCTAAACTTAACCCTAACCCTAATCCTAACACTAACCCTTAACCTTAGCCTAACCCTAACCATAAACCTAACCCTAACCCTAATCCTAACCCTAACCTTTACCCTAACCCTATCCCTAACACTTACCCTTACCCTAACCCTAACCCTAAACCTAACACTAACCCTAAGCCTAAACGTAACCCTTCCACCTACCCTAACCCTAAACCTAAACCTAACTCTAACCCTAACCCTAACCCTAACCCTGAACCCTAACCGTAACCCTAACCCTAACCCTTACCCTAATCCTAACCCTAACCCTTACCCTAACCCTAACCCTAACCATAAACCTAACCCTAAACCTAAACTTAACCCTAACCCTTACCCTTACCCTAACACTAAACCTAACCCTAAACCTAACCCTAACCCTTACCCTTACCCTAACCCTGACCCTAAACTTAACCCTAACCCTAACCCTAACCCTAACCTTAACCCTAACTCTTAAGCTTACCCTAACCCTAACCATAACCCTAACCGTAAACCTAACCCTAACCCTAAACCTAACCCTAACACTAACCCTAACCCTAACCCTTACCCTAACAATAACCCTGGCCCTAACCCTAACCCTAACCCTTACCCTAACCCTAAACCTAACCTTACCCCTAACCCTAACAATAACCCTTACCCAAACCCAAACTCTAACCCAAACTCTTACCCTTACCCTAACCCTAACCTTAACCCTAACACAAACCTAACCCTAACCCTTACCATTACCCTAACCCTAACTCTAACCCTAACCCTAGCCCTTACCCTTACCCTAATCCTAACCCTAAACTTAACCCTAACCCTAACCCTAACCTTAACACTAACCCTAAACCTATCCCTAACCCTTACCCTAACCCTAACCCTAAAACTAACACTAACCCTAACCCCAACCCTAACCCCGAACCCTAAGCCTAATTCTAACCCTAACCCTAACCTTTACCCTTATTCTAACACTAACCCTAACCCTAACCCTAACCCTTACCCTTACCCTATTCCTAAACCTAACCCTAACCCTAACCCTAACCCTAACACTAACCCTTACCCTTACCCTAACCCTAAACCTAACCCTAACCCTACCCTAACCCTAAACCTTACCCTTACCCTATTCCTAACCCTAACCCTAACCCTAACCCTAACCCTAACCCTTACCCTTACCCTAACCCTAAACCTTACCCTAACAATAACCTAACCCTAAACCTAACCCTTACCCATATCTTAACCCTACCCCTAACCCTAACCCTAACCCTCACCCTAACCTCAACCTTATTCCTAACCCTAACCCTACCCCTAACCCTTACCCTAATATTAAGCCTAACCCTAACCCTTACACTTACTCTAACACTAAGCCTAACCCTAACACTAACCCTTACTCTAACCCTAACCCTAACCCTAACCCTAACCCTAACCATTACCCTTACTCTAACACTAAGTCTAACCCTAACACTAACCCTTACCCTAACCTAACCCTAACCCTTACCCTAACCCTAACCCTAACCATAACCCTTAACTCACACTTAAACCTAAGCCTAACCGTACATCTAACCCTAACCCCTACCCTTACCCTAACCCTAACCCTAACTCTAACCCTAAACCTAAACCTAACTCTAACCCTTACCCTAACCCTAACCCTTAC
>NW_028327816.1:140874-148374 GCF_031878675.1 Megascapheus bottae | reverse complement strand
CATAACCATTACCCTAAACCTAACCCTAACTCTTACCCTTACCCTAACCCTAACCCTAACACTAACACTAATCCTAAACCTAAACCTAACCCTAACCCTAACCTTAATCCTAACCCTAACCCTAACTCTAACCCTAACCCTTACACTTACCCTAACCCTAAACCTAACCTTAACACCAACCCTAAACCTAACCCTAACCCAAACCCAAACCCTTACCCTAACCCTAACCCTAACCGTAACCGTAACCGTAACCATTAACCTAACCCTAACCCTAACCCAATCCCTAACACTTACCCTTACCCTAACCCTAACCTTACCCCCAACCCTAAACCAAACCCTAACCCTAACCCTTACCCTAATCCTAACCCTAACCCTTCTTCTAACTCTAACCCTAACCGTAACCCTAACCCTAACCCTTACCCTTATCCTAACACTAACCCTACACCTAACCCTAACCCTAACACTTACCCTTACCCTAACCCTAAACCTAAACCTAATCTTTACCCTAACCTTAACCCTAACACAAACCCTAATCCTAACCCTAAACCTTGCGCTTACCCTAAACCTAACCCTAAACCTTATTCTAAACATAACCCTAACCCTAACCCTAATCCTTAACTTTATCTTAACCCCAAACCTAACACTTACCCTTACCCTAACGCTAAGCCTAACCCTAAACCTAACCCTAACCATAACCCTAAACATAACCCTAACCCTAACCCTAACCCTAACCCTTACCCTAATCTTAACCCTAACCCTTACCCTAACCCTAACCCTAAGCCTAAACCTAACCTTAACCCTAACCCTTACCCTTACCCTTACCCTAACCATAACCCTAAACCTAACCCTAACCCTTAACCTTACCCAAACCCTGACCCTAAACTTAACCCTAACCCTAACCCTAACCCTAAGCTTAACCCTAACTCTTATGCTTACCCTAACCCTAACCATAACCCTAACCCTAAACCTAACCCTAACCCTAAACCTAACCCTAACACTAATCCTAACCCTAACCCTTACCCTAAAAATTTCCCTGGCCCTAACCCTAACCCTAACCCTTAACCTTACCCTAACCCTAACCCTAACCTTACCCCTAACCCTAACAATAACCCTTACCCAAACCCAAACTCTAACCCAAACTCTTACCCTTACCCTAACCCTAACCTTAACCCTAACACAAACCTAACCCTAACCCTTACCATTACCCTAACCCTAACTCTAACCCTAACCCTAGCCCTTACCCTTACCCTAATTCTAACCCTAAACTTAACCCTAACCCTAACCCTAACCTTAACCCTAACCCTAACTCTAACCCTAACACTTACCCTTACACTAACCCTAAACCTAACCTTAACACCAACCCTAAACCTAACCCTAACCCTAACCCAAACCCTTACCCTAACCCTAACCCTAACCCTAACCGTAACCATTATCCTAACCCTAACCCTAACCCTAACCCTAACCCTAACACTTACCCTTACCCTAACCCTAACCTTAACCCCAACCCTAAACCAAACCCTAACCCTAACCCTTACCCTAATCCTAACCCTAACCCTTCTTCTAACTCTAACCCTAACTCAACCCTAACCCTAACCCTAACCCTAATCCTAACCTCAACCTTACACTAATGCCGGGGCCAGCCGGCAGCAAACCAGGATTCGCGGATTGGGATTCCTGAAATAGGGGCAACGACTAGGAAAAAATAGAAGAGAGACAAACAGATGGAGTTCGGGAGGACTACAGCCCAAGTCAGCAGTCCAAGAAGGCTGTGAGCTCCAGACTGCCGCCTAAGACTCTCTAGTTTATTTTAAGTTCCGACCTTAAATACTCTTCTTAAAACTAGGGAGTTGCCAGAGGCTACATTCATACTAAATAGTAAACAAATCACATATAGGATAAATGAGAAAGGATTAACATTGCTTAAAGTCATCATGATAAGAACTGATTGACATTGCTTAAAGTCATCATGATAAGAACTGATTGACATTGCTTAAAGTCATCATGATAAGAGTTACTTCCTTGTGTATACAGTTGCATAGGTCCAAGGTCAGGTCCAAGGTCATTGACCTCACAGTCGGTCCACAACATCTCCCCCGTCTTTCTTTTAAAAGATGCGACTTGCTTGTCTTAGGTTGGGTGGATCGCTGACTCTGCCTTACCCGTCATGGGGAACTTCTTCAGATCAAGCTGAAGGCCCTGTCTTAGGTTGGTCAGAGAGCGTCCCCTCTTATCCCATCCTTGACTGCGATTCCTCTCGGGGGGGAATTCATCCATCTAGGGCTTAGATCTGCGGAGTTGTTCGATTGGTGACTGTTGCAGATGTGACCATTGGACGGGTACTGGCCATAGGTGTTGATTTGTTCCGAGCCATAGCTTCAGTTGTCACTTTACTTGGAGTAGAAACAACAGGAGTTGGCTTGATATTGGCTGTTGGTGGATCAGAAGTGCTGGCAATTCCTCGTTCTTCAGAAGCTGCAGTAGTTTTCAACGTAATCTGTCTCTGCTGTTCTGGGACCTTACTAGTAGGTTCTTGAGGCTCTTTTCTCGGCTCTAAGTGCCTCCCTTGATGCTCTCGGAGTTCTCTCTCCAATCTACTGATTCGACCTTCTTAATGGGACTTAAGAGCTGTCACACGAACATCAAGTACATTTTTTTTTGCTGATCTAATATTCCATTCTCCCCCTTCTTTAAAACAATGCAATAATTCAAACCTAAATGATTTTCTTGATTAAACCTTGAACATGTTCACTCACTCATTCACACACATTCATACTCAAAGATTTTAAAGTGCACAAAATTAATATTGGCCATTCATTTTCCGGAAGTTTGTGTCAAGAGAGCTTTGCCAATTTTACTCTTGCAGGTGAGAACCAGGTTCAAAACAAAACTTTAGAAAAAACATAAGGATCCATATTTAAAACTAGTACCAATTGCAAAGACAAAACTGGACAAGAAAAAATATGTAACATGAACAAGACAAAGAAACAGAGACTTTTACACTTAACACAAAACATGAATTCAGGTCTTTTCCGCATTACTGGATGCATTACTGGAGGGTTTGGGGTGAAGGTCCAGTGGGTCGCTGCTTGCATGACCACTGTCACTCTCCACCATCCGAACATAGCGTTCGGGAAGCCAGCGGGCATCATTTTCTTCCTGTGAGAAAACACATACATGCCCTCTACCCCAGGTTAGAACAGGATCTGGTCCGTGCCAAGCACCAGTTAGGGGATCCTTCCATTTTACTAAGGCAAAAGCACGGTGCTCTCTTTTTTCCCAGAATCGCTGAGGAGCAGATAAATTATTTGAATCCAGATTCAAAAAATTTAAAACAAATAAAGCATGATTAAGTATATTCACAGGGGTAGCGGGATACGATTCTCCTTTCTGTATTTTAGCAATTTGATGTTTTAATAATCCATTAGCTCTCTCCACGATGCCTTGACCTTGAGGATTGTAAGGAATGCCTGTAATATGAGTGATATTATAAGAATGGCAGAAGGACTGAAATGCTTGGCCTGCATAGCCAGGGCCATTATCTGTTTTTATTTGCGAGGGAATCCCCATCACAGCAAAACATCGAATGCAGTGAGAAATACAATGTTTAGTAGCTTCCCCAGCAAGGGGAGTGGCTAGGATAAAATTAGAATAAGTATCTACAGTAACATGAACATATTTTAATCGGCCAAATGATGGAACATGTGTGACATCCATCTGCCAAATGTGATTAGAAAGCAGTCCTCGTGGATTTATTCCTAAATGAGGAGCTGGTGAGAAGGGCACACAGTTGGAGCAAGTTTTAACTATTTGACGTGCCGCTTCTCTAGATAATTTAAACTGTCGGTGCAAGGCTCGGCTGTTTTGATGATGGATGGCATGTGACTGCTTAGCAAGTTCAACTTGAGTTAAATAAACTCTGGTGGCAGAATCAGTAACTGCGTTACCCTCACTTAAAGGGCCAGGAAGATTAGTGTGAGCTCGAACAAAGCCAAAAAAACAGGGGTGGTTGCGAGAACAAAGCAAAGTTTGTACTTGGCGAAATTGGGTCTGGATATTGGAGTTAGTAGTTCCAATAAAGGGAACAGTTTCTATGACTTGAAGAGCACGAATTACATATTGACTGTCTGAGTTTAAGTTAAAGGGCTCGTCTTGTAACAGGACGAGTGCTTGTAAAACAGCCTCTAACTCTACCTCTTGGGCTGAGGAAAAACCCGTAACCCAAGATTGAGTTTTCCCATTAATGGTCAAAGCAGCCGTTCCATTAGAGGATCCGTCTGTAAATACTAAAGCTGCAGAACATAAAGGCGAGGCCCATACTATGGAAGGAAAGAGGAACGTATGACATGCAGCAAATTGGAGGAGTTTGTTAGATGGGTAGTGATGCAAAATTTTTCCCGTATAATTGGCCCAAGCAATGGCCCAAGAATCGCAATGGGCGAATAGCCAATCTTGTTGTTGTGAATTATATGGGACACAGATAAAATGAGGTTCCTGACCTAAATATTTACGGGAATCCACTCGGCACATATGTATCAGATTAGCTACCAATTCGTAGTAGGGGGTCAGCACTTTGCCGGGTGTTGATGGTAGATAAAGCCATAAAAGTGGGCCATCCTGCCACAATACAGCAGTTGAGGAGTGAGAAGTAGCTAAAATGTAAACTCCCCATGGTTTAGAGTAGTCACAATAGTTCACTTGTTGCTGGGAAATTGCCTTTTCTACGATTTGGATGGCCCTCTCGGCGTCGGGATTTAAATTGCACAAGGATGTAGGGTTGGTATCTCCTTTTAAGAGATCAAAGAGGGGTTTTAACTCTCCAGTGGACAGCTTTAAATAAGGCCGAAGCCAATTTATATCTCCTAAAAATTGCTGAAAATCATGAAGAGTTCTTAAGTGTGAAGTTTTTAATTGTATTTTTTGGCTTTTAAAATAGTGTGGGCCTAATATATGGCCTAAATACGTAAAAGGGGGATGTTCCTGAACCTTTTCAGCTGCTATTATAAGGCCAAAGAGGCTCAGATCTTGCTTTAGTTGTCCAAAGGCTTGTCGTACGACGGTAGGGTCAGAACAAGCCAACAAGATGTCGTCTATATAATGAACAATATAAACAGAAGAGAATTTTTCACGGGTGGAAGAAATGGCTCTAGCTACAAAACTTTGACATAAAGTTGGGCTATTTGCCATGCCCTGTGGGAGCACAAGCCAATGATATCGCTTCATGGGTTCTTTAAAATTAACAGAGGGGACGCTGAAGGCAAAACGCTTACAGTCTTGAGGCGCCAGGGGTATAGTATAGAAACAATCCTTCAAATCTATAATAATCTTATAAGTATCCTTTGGGATTGCCATGGGGGAAGGCAAGCCGGGCTGTAAGGCTCCCATCAGTTCCATAGTTGCATTTATCTTTCTCAGATCCTGTAACAGCCTCCATTTACCTGACTTTTTCTTTATAACAAAAATTGGAGAATTCCATGGAGAGTTAGAAGGGGCCACATGTCCCAAGTCTATCTGTTCCTGTACCAGCTGCTGAACTGCAATGATCTTTTCTAGAGAAAGAGGCCACTGTTCCACCCATACCGGTTCTTCCGAGAGCCAATTTATGGGATCAGCATGAGGAGCAGGACAAACAACAGCCCCCATTAAAGAATACCCTAATCCTTGCCTCGGGGGGTGAGACTGGGGTTGGAGTGGCTCTAGCTCCCCCTGTGCTGCTCGGCCTAGTCCCCTAAAGGGGAGGAGGCCTTGATCAAGTAACTGCTTAGTGACCGCAGCACTAGGACTAAACATATACACTCCCATTTTTTCCATGATATCACGACCCCATAAATTAATTGGCAGATGATCCAGGACAAATAGCTGAAAATGACCGGAGTGCCCTTCCTCATCTCTCCAAAAAAGGATCGCACTGCTCTGCTGTGGGTCAGTTGCTTGCCCAATCCCCTGTAGGGAAGTCATAGAGGTTGTCAGGGGCCATTGGGCTGGCCAATGCTTTTTAGATATTACAGACACATCCGCTCCTGTGTCTAATATTCCTTTAAAGGGTTTTTCTTGTATAAATATAGTCATCTCAGGCCTCTCTTGTTTTATGCTTTGTACCCAATAGATATCAGAGGATCCAAATCCTCTCTGTCCGCATGGGGCAGAAGAATTAGCAGTCTCCCCATGAGATAAAGGGACAAGTATTAGTTGTGCTAATTTTTGACCGGCTGGGATTGATACTACGTGTTTCGGGGCAGAGGCCATAACTTTGATTTCTCCAGTGAAATCCTGGTCAATTTTGCCAGGTGTAATCTGTATCCCTTTAAGGGCTGAGCTACTTCGCCCTAACAGCAATCCAGCCACTCCTGGGGGAAGGGGACCGAAGACCCCCGTGGGGAGAGCTTGTGTCCCCATCTCTGGGGTCAATACTGAGCAGGTGGAGGAACAGAGGTCCAATCCTGCGCTGCCTGGGGTGGCACGGAAGAGGCTGGAGACTGATTTTGGGGGGTTGTTAGAAGATTTACTTGTGGCCGAGAAGAGGGAGGGACTGCCCCATGGTTTTGCGGGGCCAGAGGCTGGCCCCTTCTCCAGTTTCCCGAAAACGGGCGGCCATTGCGATCTGTTCTTGACCTGCAATCTTTAGCCCAGTGCTTCCCTTTACCACAGCGTGGACATGTGCCAGGTAATTTTTCTCTCTTTATCCTGGCCTGGCGTGGGCATTGCGTCATCCAATGTCCTATTTGTCCACAAGAGAAGCAACGCCCTGGGGGTCTAGCAGCCCGGGCCTCTGGCCTCTGGCCTCTATATTTTAGAAATTCAGTAGCAGTCTTTCCTTGAGGAGCGGCGGCTAAAGTAAGGCCTTGTACATGGGAGGGTCCAATATCAGCACATAGTGAAATAAAGCCCGTGATTCCTCCCTTATTCCTATGGGGTCTGATAGCCGCCTGACAGGCGGCGTTGGCATTTTCATAGGCTATGTGTCTAACTATAATCTTCCTTGCGTTCTCATCTTGTACTAGGTGGTCTGCAGTCTCTATTAATCGAGACAAAAATTCTAGATAAGATTCATTCGGTCCCTGTTTAACTTCTACTAAATTTTTTGTACAATTGAAATTACGTAACCTTTTCCAAGCCTCTTTCGCCGCAGCATTTATTTGTAAATAGGCTTCCTTTGCATAACCCAATTGATCTTCGGTGTTTTTATAGATTCCCTCTCCTAACAACTGATCAAAAGTGTAAGGCAGGTTCTTAGACCTATTTGTTTCAATTTTAGCCCGACACTGTGCAGTGAACTCTGTCTCCCATAATAAGTACTCTCCCACACTAAGGCATGATCTGGCAAGCCACTTCCAGTCATTTGGGCATACAATACCAGCACATGCGGCCTCTAATATTACTTGAGTAAAAGGGGCAGTTGGCCCATATTGGGAGCAGGCACTCTTTAAATCCTGCAATAGTTTAACAGTAACAGGTTGATGGTATACTTGTTCATCCTGATCAACTAAACTAGGGAAGCATCGA
>NW_028327816.1:127500-140674 GCF_031878675.1 Megascapheus bottae | reverse complement strand
GGTTAGGGTTAGTGTTAGGGTTATGGTTAGGGTAAGGGTTACGGTTAGGTTTAGTGTAAGTGTAAGGTTTAGGTTAGGGTAGGGGTTAGGCTTAGGGTTAGGGTTAGGGTAAGGGTAAGGGTTAGGGTTAGGGTTAGGGTTATGTTTAGGAGTAGGGTAAGACTAAGGGTTAGGGTTAGAGTTAGGGGTAGGGTAAGGTTTAGGGTTGTTTAGGGTAGGGTAAGGTTTAGGGTTGTGGTAGGGTTAGGGTTAGGGTAAGGGTAAGTGTTAGGGTTAGGGTTAGGGTTAGGGTTAGCGTAAGGGTAAGGGTTATGGTTAGGTTTAGGGTTAGGTTAAAGGTAATGGTTAAGGTTAGGGTTAGGGTTAGTGTTAGGTTTAGGGTTAGGGTACGGGTAAGTGCTAGGGATAGGGTTAGGGTTAGGTTTAAGTTTAGGGTTAGGGTTAGGGTTAGGGTTAGGTTTAGGGTTATGGTTAGGGTAAGGGTAAGGGTTAGGGTTAGGGATAGGGTTAGCGTTATGGTTAAGTTTAGGGTTAGGGTTAGGGTTAGGGTAGGGTTAGTATTAGGTTAGGGTTAGGGTAAGGGTTAGGGTTAGGGATCGGGTTAGGTTTAGAGTTAGGTTAAGGTAAGGGTTAGTGTTAGGGTTAGGGTTCGGTTAAGGGTTAGGGTTAGGGGTTAGGGGTAGGTTAAGGGGTAGGGTTAGGGTAATGATTAGGGTTAGGCTAAGGGTAAGTGTTAGGGTTAGGGTTAGGGTTAGGGTTAGGGTAAGGGTAAAGGTTAGTGTTAGGGTTAGGGTTAGGTTTAGGGTTGGATTAAGGTTAGGGTTACGGTTAGGGTAAGGGTAAGGGTTAGGGTTATGTTTAGGGTTAGCGTTAGGGCAAGGGTAAGTGTTAGGGTTAGGGTTAGGGTTAAGGTAAGAGTAAGGGTAGGTTTAGGGTTAAGGTTAGGTTTAGGGTAGGGTTAGGGTTAGAGTTAGGTTAAGGTAAGGTTTAGGGTTAGGATTAGGGTTAGGTTTATTGTTAGGGTAAGGTAAGGTTTAGGGATAGGGTTAGGGTTAGGTAGGGGTTAGGGTAAGTGTTAGGGTTAGGGATAGGGTTAGGATAAGGGTAAGGGTTAGGGTTAGGGTTAGGTTAGGGGTTAGGTAAGTGTTAGGGTTAGGGTAAAGGTTAGGGGTTAGGGTTAATGTTAGGGTTAGGTTAAGGGTTAGGGTTAGGGTTAGGGTTAGGATAAGGGTTAGGGTTAGGGTTAGGGTTAGAGTTAGGGTAAGGGTAAATTTAACGGTTAGGGTTAGTGTTAGGGTAAGGGTTAGGGTTAGGTTTAGCATTGGGGTTAAGTTTAGGGTAAGGGTTAGGGTTAGGGTAAGGTAAGGGTTAGGGTTAGGGTTAGGGTTTGGGTAAGTGTTAGGGTTAGGGTTAGGTTAGGGTAAGGGTAAATTTAACGGTTAGGGTTAGGGTTAGTGTTAGGGTAAGGGTTAGGGTTAGGTTTAGCATTGGGGTTAAGTTTAGGGTAAGGGTTAGGGTTAGGGTAAGGGTAAGGGTTAGGGTTAGGGTTAGGGTTTGGGTAAGTGTTAGGGTTAGGGTTAGGGTAAGGGTAAGGGTTAGGGTTAGGGTTAGGGTTTGGTTAAGTGTTAGGGTTAGGGTTAGGGTTAGGGTTAGGGTAAGGGTAATGGTTAGTTTTAGGGTTAGGTTTAGGTGTTAGGGTTAGGGTTAGGGTTAGCATTAGGTTTAGGGTTAGGGTTAGTGTAAGGGTAAGGATAAGGGTTAGGCTTAGGGTTAGGGTTAAGGTAAGAGTAAGGGTAGGGTTAGGGTTAAGGTTAGCTTTAGGGTAAATGTTAGGGTTAGGGTTA
Organism: Megascapheus bottae; assembly: GCF_031878675.1. NCBI lineage: Eukaryota > Metazoa > Chordata > Mammalia > Rodentia > Geomyidae > Megascapheus > Megascapheus bottae. Next base: position 138,830 of record NW_028327816.1, on the reverse strand, counting down.
GGGTGAGGGTAAGGGTTAGGGTTAGGTTTAGGGTTAGGGTTAGCTTTAGGATTAGGGTAAGGGTAAGGTTAGGGTTACGGTTAGGGTTAGGGTTATGGTAAGGGTAAGAGTTTGGGTTAGAGTTTGGGTTTCAGTAAGGTTAGGGTTAGGGTTAGGGGTAAGGTTAGGGTTAGGGTTAGGGTTAGGGTAAGGGTTAGGGTTAGGGTTAGGGCCAGGGTTATTGTTAGGGGAAGGGTTAGGGTTAGTGTTAGGGTTAGGTTTAGGGTTAGTGTTAGGGTTAAGGTTAGGGTTTGGTTAAGGGTAAGTGTTTGGGTTAGAGTTTGGGTTGAGGTTAGGGTTAGGGTAAGGGTAAGAGTTTGGGTTAGAGTTTGGGTTTCGGTAAGGGTTAGGGTTAGGTTTAGGGTTAACGTTAGGGTTAGGGTTAGGGTAAGGGTAAGGGTTAGGGTTAGGGTTAGGGCCAGGGTTATTGTTAGGGTAAGGGTTAGGGTTAGTGTTAGGGTTAGGTTTAGGGTTAGGGTTAGGGTTAAGGTTAGGGTTAGGGTAAGGGTATGTGTTAGGGTTAAGGTTAGGGTTAAGGTTAGGGTAAGGGTAAGGGGTAGTGTTAAGGTTAGGGTTAGATTTAGGAGTATGGTTAGGGTTAGGGTCAGGGTTAAGGGTTACGGATAGGTTTACGTTTAGGGTTAGGGTGAGGGTAAGGGTTATGTTTAGGGTTAGGGTTAGGTTTAGGTTTAGGATAAGGCTAATGGTTAGGGTTAGAGTTAGGGGTAGGGTAAGGTTTAGGGTTGTGGTAGGGTTAGGGTTAGGGTAAGGGTAAGTGTTAGGGTTAGGGTTAGGTTAGGGTTAGCGTAAGGGTAAGGTTTTGGTTAGGTTTAGGGTTAGGGTAAAGGTAATGGTTAAGGTTAGGGTTAGGGTTAGTGTTAGGTTTAGGGTTAGGGTAAGGGTAAGTGTTAGGGATAGGGTTATGGTTAGGTTTAAGGTTAGGTTTAGGGTTAGGGTTAGGGTTAGGTTTAGGGTTATGGTTAGGGTAAGGGTAAGGGTTAGGGTTAGGGTTAGGGTTAGCGTTATGGTTAAGTTTAGGGTTAGGGTTAGGGTTAGGGTAGGGTTAGTATTAGGTTAGGGTTAGGGTAAGGGTTAGGGTTAGGGATCGGGTTAGGTTTAGAGTTAGGTTAAGGTAAGCGTTAGGGTTAGGGTTAGGGTTAGGTTAAGGGTTAGGGTTAGGGGTTAGGGGTAGGTTAAGGGGTAGGTTTAGGGTAATGGTTAGGGTTAGGCTAAGGGTAAGTGTTAGGGTTAGGGTTAGCGTTAGGGTTAGGGTTAGGGTTAGGGTAAGGGTAAAGGTTAGTGTTAGGGTTAGGGTTAGGTTTAGGGTTGGGATTAAGGTTAGGGTTACGGTTAGGGTAAGGGTAAGGGTTAGGGTTAGGTTTAGGGTTAGCGTTAGGGCAAGGGTAAGTGTTAGGGTTAGGGTTAGGGTTAAGGTAAGAGTAAGGGTAGGGTTAGGGTTAAGGTTAGGTTTAGGGTAAGGGTTAGGGTTAGAGTTAGGTTAAGGGTAAGGTTTAGGTTTAGGGTTAGGGTTAGGGTTAGGGTAAGGTTAAGGGTTAGGGTTAGTGTTAGGATTAGGGTTAGGTTTAGGGTTAGGGTAAGAATAAGGGTTAGGGGTAGGGTTAGGATTAGGGTTAGGTTTATGGTTAGGGTAAGGGTAAGGGTTAGGGTTAGGGTTAGGGCAAGGGTTAGGTTAGGGTTAGGGGTTAGGGTAGGGGTTAGGGTAAGTGTTAGGGTTAGGGTTAGGGTTAGGATAAGAATAAAGGTTAGGGTTAGGGTTTGGGTAGGGGTTAGGTAAGTGTTAGGGTTATGGTAAGGTTTAGGTAGCGGTTAGGGTTAATGTTAGGGTTAGGTTAAGGGTTAGGTTTAGGGTTAGGGTTAGGATAAGGGTTAGGGTTAGGGTTAGGGTTAGAGTTAGGGTAAGGGTAAATTTAAGGGTTAGGGTTAGGGTTAGTGTTAGGGTAAGAGTTAGGGTTAGGTTTAGCGTTGGGGTTAAGGTTAGGGTAAGGGTTAGGGTTAGGGTAAGGGTAAGGGTTAGGGTTAGGGTTAGGGTTTGGGTAAGTTGTAGGGTGAGGGTTAGGGTTAGGGTAAGGGTAATGGTTAGTTTTAGGGTTAGGTTTAGGTGTTAGGGTTAGGCTTAGGGTTAGCGTTAGGTTTAGGGTTAGGGTTAGTGTAAGGGTAAGGGTTAGGCTTAGGGTTAGTGTTCGCGTTAGGTTTAGGGTTGGCGTTAGGGTAAGGGTAAGGTTTAGGGTTAGGGTTAGGGTTAGGGATAGGTTTAGGGAAAGGGTTAGGGTCAGGTTTAGCGTTGGGTTAACGTTAGGGTTAGGGTTAGGATAAGGGTAAGGGTTAGGGTTAGGGTAAGGGTTAGGTTTAGGGTAAGGGTTAGGGTTAATTTCGGGTAAGGGTAAGTTTTAGGGTTTGGGTTAGGGTTAGGGTTAGGGTTAGGGTAAGTGAAAGGGTTAGGGTTAGGTTTAGGTTTAGGGTAAGGGTAACGGTTTGGGTTAGGGTTAGGGTTAGGATTAGGGTAGGGGTTAGGGTAAGGGTAAGTATTACTGTTAGGGTTAGGGTTAGGATAAGTGTAAGGATTAGGGTTAGGGTTAGGGTTAGGGTTAGGGTTTAGGGTTAGGGTTAGGGTTAGGGTTAGGTTTGGGGTTAGCGTTACGAAAGGGTAATGTTTAGGGTTATTGTTAGGGTTAGGGTTAGTGTTAGGTTTAGGGTTGGGGTTAGGGTTAGGTTTAGGTTTAGGGTTAGGGTTAGGGTTAGGGTTAAGTTTAGGGTTAGGATAAGGGTAAGAGTTTGGGTTAGAGTTTGGGTTTGTGTAAGGGTTAGGGTTAGGGTTAGGGGTAAGGTTAGGGTTAGGGTTAGGGTAAAGGTAAGGGTTAGGGTTAGGGTTAGGGCCAGCGTTATTGTTAGGGTCAGGGTTAGGGTTAGTGTTAGGGTTAGGTTTATTGTTAGGGTTAGGATTAGGGTTAGGGTCAGGGTAAGGGTTACGGTTAGGTTTAGCTTTAAGGTTAGGGTAAGGGTAAGGGTTAGATTTAGGATTAGGGTTAGGTTTACAGTTAGGGTTTTGGTTAGGGTTAGGGTAAGGATAAGGGTTAGGGTTAAGGTTAGGTTTAGGGTTAGGGTTAGGGTAAGGAAAAGGGTTAGAATTAAGGTTAGGGTTAGGATTAGGGTTAGGGTTAAGGTTAGGGTCAGGGTTAGGTTTAGGGTAAGGGTAAGGGTTAGGGTTAGGTTTAGGGTTAGGTTTAGTGTAAGGGTAAGGGTAAGTGTTAGGGTTAGGATTAGGGTTAGGTATAGGGTTAGGATAAGAGTAAGGGTTAGGGTTAGGATTAAGGTTCGGTTTAGGGTGAGGCTTAGGGTTAAGGTTAGGGTTAGGTTAAGGGTAAGGGTTAGGGTTAGGATTAGGGTAAGGGTTAGGGTTAGGGTTAGGGTAAGTGTATGTGTTACGGTTAGTGTTAGGGTTATGTTTAGGGTTACGGTTAGGGTTAGGGTTAGGGTGAGGGTAAGGGTATGTGTTAGGGTTAGGGTTAGGGTTAAGGTTAGGGTTAGGGTTAGCGTTAGGGTAAGGGTAAGGGTTAGGCTTAGGGTTAGGGTTAAGGTAAGAGTAAGGGTAGGGTTAGGGTTAAGGTTAGCTTTAGGGTAAGGGTTAGGGTTAGGGTTAGGGTAAGGGTAAGGTTTAGGGTTAGGTTTAGGGTTAGGGTTAGCTTTAGGATTAGGGTAAGGGTCAGGGTTAGGGTTACGGTTAGGGTGAGGGTTAGGGTTAGGGTAAGAGTTTTGGTTAGAGTTTGGGTTTCGGTAAGGGTTAGGGTTAGGGGTAGGGGTAAGGTTAGGGTTAGGGTTAGGGTAAGGGTAAGGGTTAGGGTTAGGGTTAGGTCCAGGGTTATTGTTAGGGGAAGGGTTAGGGTTAGTGTTAGGGTTAGGTTTAGGGTTAGTGTTAGTGTTAAGGTTAGGGTTAGGTTAAGGGTAAGAGTTTGGGTTAGAGTTTGGGTTGAGGTTAGTGTTAGGGTAAGGGTAAGTGTTTGGGTTAGAGTTTGATTTTCGGTAAGGGTTAGGGTTAGGTTTAGGGTTAAGGTTAGGGTTAGGGTTAGGGTAAGGGTAAGGGTTAGGGATAGGGTTAGGGTTAGGGTTAAGGTTACGGTTAGGGTTAGGGTTAGGTTTACGGTTAGGGTTACGGTAAGGGTAAGGGTTAGGGTTAGGGTTAGGTTTTGGGTTAAGTTTAAGGTTAGGGTTAGGGTTAGGCTAAGGGTTAGGGTTAGGGTAAGGGTAATGGTTAGGGTTAGGGTTAGGGTTATGATTAGGGTTAGGTTTAGGGTAAGGGTAAGGGGTAGGGTTAGTGTTATACTTAAGGTTAGGGTTAGAGTTAGCGTTAGGGTAAGGGTAAGGGTTAGTGTTAGGGTTAAGGTAAGGGTAAGGGTTAGGGTTAGTGTTAGGGTTATGGTTAGGGTAAGGGTTACGGTTAGGTTCAGTGTAAGGGTAAGGTTATGGTTAGGGTGGGGGTTAGGCTTAGGGTTAGGGTTGGGGTAAGGGTAAGGGTTAGGGTTAGCCTTAGGGTTATGTTTAGGAGTAGGGTAAGGCTAAGGGTTAGGGTTAGAGTTAGAGATAGGGTAAGGGTTAGGGTTGCGGTAGGGTTAGGGTTAGGGTAAGGGTAAGTGTTAGGGTTAGGGTTAGGGTTAGGATAAGGGTAAGTGTTAGGATTAGGTTTAGGTTTAGGGTAAAGTTAATGTTTAAGGTTATGGTTAGTGTTAGTGTTAGGTTTAGGGTTAGGGTAAGGGTAAGTGTTAGGGATAGCGTTAGGGTGAGGTTTAAGGTTAGGGTTAGGGTTAGCGTTAGGGTTAGGTTTAGGGTTATGGTTAGGGTAAGGGTAAGGGTAGGTTTAGGGTTAGGTTTAGCGTTATGGTTAAGGTTAGGTTTAGGGTTAGGTTAGGGTAAGAATTAGGTTAGGGTTAGTGTCAGGGTTAGGTTAGGGTTAGGGTTAGGTTAAAGGTTAGGGTTAGGGGTTATGGGTAGGTTAAGGGTTAGGGTTAGGGTGATTGTTAGGGTTAGGCTAAGTGTAAGTGTTAGGGTTAGGGTTAGCGTTAGGGTTAGGGTTAGGGTTAGGGTAAGTGTAAAGGTTAGTGTTAGGGTTAGGGTTAGGTTTAGGGTTGGGATTAAGGTTAGGGTTACGGTTGGGTAAGGGTAAGAGTTAGGGTTAGGGTAGGGTTAGCGTTAGGGTAAGGGTAAGTGTTAGGGTTAGGGTTAGGGTTAAGGTAAGAGTAAGAGTTAGAGTTAGGGTTAAGGTTAGGTTTAGGGTAAGGGTTACGGTTAGGGTTAGGGTAAGGGTAAGGTTTAGTGTTAGGATTAGGTTTAGGGTTAGGGTAAGGGTAAGGGTTAGGGTAGTGTTAGGATTAGTGTTAGGTTTAGGGTTAGGTTAAGAATAGGGGTTAGGGTTAGGGTTAGGATTAGGGTAAGGTTTAGGGTTAGGGTTAGGGTTAGGGTAGGGGTTAGGGTAAGAGTTAGGGTTAGGGTTAGGGTTAGGGTTAGGTTTAGGTTTAGGGTTAGGGTAAGGGTAAGGGTTAGGGTTAGGGTTAGGGTTAAGGTTAGGTTTAGGGTTAGGGTAAGGGTAAGGGTTAGGGATAGGGTTAGGGTTAGGGTTAGGTTTAGGGTTAGGGTTAATGTAAGGTTTAGGTTTAGGGTTAGGGTAAGGGTAAGGGTTAGGGATAGGTTTAGGGTTAGGTTTAGGGTAAGGGTAAGGGGTAGGGTTAGTGTTATACTTAAGGTTAGGGTTAGAGTTAGCGTGAGGGTAAGGGTAAGGGTTAGTGTTAGGGTTAAGGTAAGGGTAAGGGTTAGGGTTAGTGTTAGTGTTATGGTTAGGGTAAGGGTTACGGTTAGGTTTAGTGTAAGGGTAATGTTTATGGTTAGGGTGGGGGTTAGGCTTAGGGTTAAGTTTAGGATAAGGGTAAGGGATAGGGTTAGGGTTAGGGTTATATTTAGGAGTAGGGTAAGGCTAAGGGTTAGGGTTAGAGTTAGGGGTAGGTTAAGGGTTAGGGTTGTGTTAGGGTTAGGGTTAGGGTAAGGGTAAGTGTTAGGGTTAGGGTTAGGGTTAGGGTTAGGATAAGGGTAAGGGTTAGGGTTAGGTTTAGGGTTAGGGTAAAGGTAATGGTTAAGGTTAGGGTTAGGGTTAGTGTTAGGTTTAGGGTTAGGGTAAGGGTAAGTGTTAGGGATAGGGTTAGGGTTAGGTTTAAGGTTAGGGTTAGGGTTAGGGTTAGATTTAGGGTTATGGATAGGGTAAGTGTAACGGTTAGGGTTAGGGTTAGCGTTATGGTTAAGGTTAGAGTTAGCGTTAGGTTTAGGGTTAGGGTTAGGGTAAGGATAAAGGTTAGTGTTAGGGTAAGAATTAGGGTTAGGGTTAGGGTTAGGGTAAGGATTAGGGTTAGGGTTAGCGTTAGGGTAGGGGTTAGGGTAAGTGTTAGGGTTAGGGTTAGGGTTAGGATAAGGGTAAGGGTTAGGGTTAGGGTTAGGGTAGGGGTTAGGGTAAGTGTTAGGGTTAGGGTAAGGGTTAGGGTTAGGGTTAGGTTTAGGGTTAGGATAAGTGTAAGGGTTAGCGTTAGGGTTAGGGTTAGGGTTTCGGTAAGTGTTAGGGTTAGGGTTAGGGTTATGGTAAGGGTTAGGGTTAGGGGTTAGGGTAAGTTTTAGGGTTAGGTTTAGGTGTTAGGGTTAGGGTTAGGGTTAGCGTTAGGTTTAGGGTTCGGGTTAGGGTAAGGGTTAGGGTTAGGCTTAGGGTTAGGGTTCGCGTTAGGTTTAGGGTTTGAGTTAGGGTAAGGGTAAGGGTTAGGGTTAGGGTTAGGGATAGGTTTAGTGTAAGGGTTACGGTTAGGTTTAGCGTTGGGGTTAAGGTTAGGGTTAGGGTTAGGATAAGGGTAAAGGTTAGAGTTAGGGTTAGGGTTAGGTTTAGGGTAAGGGTTAGGGTTAGGTTTCGGGTAAGGGTCAGTTTTAGGGTTTTGGATATGGTTAGAGTTAGGTTTAGGGTAAGGGAAAGGGTTAGGGTTAGGTTTAGTTTTTGGGTAAGGGTAAGGTTAGGATAAGTGTTAGAGTTAGTGTTAGGGTTAGGGTAAGGGTTAGGGTTAGGATTAGTTTTAGGTGGTAGGGTTAGGCTTAGGGTTAGGGTTACGGTTGGGTTTAAGGTTAGGTTTAAGGTTAGGGTACGTTTAAGGATTAGGGTTAGGGTTAGGGTTAGGGTTAGGATTAGGTTTAGGGTAAGGGTAAGGGTTAGGGTTAGGCTTAGGGTAAGTATTAGGGATAGGGCTAGTGTTAAGATTAGGGTAAGGGTAAGGGTTCGGGTTAGGGTTAGGGTTAGAGTTAGGTTTAGGGTTGTTAAGGGTAAGAGTTAGGGTTAGGGTTAGGGTTAGGGTTAGGGTAAGTGTTAGGGTAAGGGTTAGGGTTCGGGTTAGGGTAAAGGTTAGGGTGAGGGTGAGGGTTAGGGTTAGTGTTAGGGTAAGGGTAAGGGTTAGGGTTAGGGTTAGGGTAAGTGTTAGGGATAGGGTTAGGGTTAAGATAAGGGTAAGGGTAAGGGTTAGGGTTAGGGTAGGGTTAGAGTTAGGTTTAGGGTTGGTTAAGGGTAAGAGTTAGGGTTAGGGTTAGGGTTAGGGTTAGGGTAAGTGTTAGGGTAAGGGTTAGGGTTAGGGTTAGGTTTAGGGTTGGGGATAAGTTTAGGGTTAGGGTAAGGGTAAGTGTTAGGGTTAGGGTTAGGGTTAGGGTGAGTGTTAGGGTTAGGGTTAGGGTAAGGATTACGGTTAGGATTAGGGTAAGGGTTAGGGTTAGGTTTAGCGTTAGGTTTAGGGTTGGGGTTAATGTTAGGGTTAGGGTTAGGATTAGGTTTAGGTTTCGGGTTAGGGTTAAGGTTAGGGTTAAGGTTAGGGTTAGGGTTAGGGTTAGGGTTAGCGTTAGGTTTAGGTTAGGGGTAAGGGTTAGGGTTCGCGTTAGGGTCAGGGTAATGGTTAGGGTTAGGTTAGTGTTAGGTTTATGTTAGGTTTATGTTAGGTTTATGTTTAGGGTTAGAATTAGGGTAAGGGTTAGGGTTAGGGTTAGGGTTAGGCTTAGTGTTAGGGTAAGGGGAAGGGTTAGGGTTAGGGTTAAGGTTGAGTTTAGCGTTAGGGTTAGGCTTAGTGTTAGGGTAAGGGTAATGGTTAGGGTTAAGGTTAGGTTAGGTTTAGGGTTAGGGTTTTGTAAGAGTAAGGGTTCGGATTAGGGTTAGGGTTAGGGTTAAGGTTAGTGTTAGGGTTAGGGTAAGGGTAAGGATTAGGGTTAGGGTTAGGGTTAAGGGTAAGGTTGAGGTTAGGATTAGGGTTAGGGTTAGCGTAAGGGTTAGGGTTAGAGTTAGGGTAAGGGTTAGCGTTAGGGTTAGGGTAAGGGCAAGGGTTAGGGTTAGGGTTATGGTTAGGGTTGAGGTTAGGGTTAGAGTTAGAGGAAGGGTTAGGGTTAGCGTATGGGTTAGGATTAGCGTTAGCGTTAGGGTTAAGGTTAGGGTTACGGTTAGGGTTAGGGTAAGGGTAAGGATTGGGGTAGGTTTTGGTAAGTGTTAGGGTTAGGGTTAGGGTTAGGGTTAGAGTTAGGTTTAGGGTTTGGTTAAGGGTAAGGATTAGGGTTACGGTTAGGGTTAGGTTAAGGGTTAGGGTTAGGGTTAGGGTTAGGGTTAGGTGTAGATTGGTTAAGGGTAAGGTTTAGGGTAATGTTAGGGTTAGGATTAGGGTAAGGGTTAGGGTTAGGGTTAGGGTAAGTGTTAGGGTTAGGGTTAGGGTTATGGTTAGGTAAGTGTTAGGGTAAGGGTTAGGGTTAGGTTTAGGTTTAGGGTTGGGGTTAAGTTGAGGGTTAGGGTTAGGGTAACGGTAAGGGTTAGGGTTAGGGTTAGGGTTACGGTAAGTTTTAGGGCTAGGGTTAGGGTTAGGGTTAAGCTAAGGTTTAGGGTTAGGGTTAGGGTTAGGGTAAGGGTAAGGGTTAGGGTTAGGGTTAGGGTTAGGTTTAGGGTTAGGGTAAGGGTCAGGGTAAGCGTTAGGATTAGAGTTAGGGTTAGGGTTAGGATAAGGGTTAGTGTTAGGGTGAGGGGTAGGATTAGGGTAAGGGTTAGGGTTAGGGTTAGGTTTAGGTTTAGGGTTAGAGTAAGTGTAAGGGTTAGGGTTAGAGTTAGTATTAGGGTTAGGGTAAGGGTTAATGTTAGGGTTAGGGTAAGGGTAAGGTTTAGGGTTAGGTTTAGGGTTAGGGTAAGGGTAAGGGTAAGGGTTGGGGTTAGGGTTAGGTTTAGGGTAAGGGTAAGGGTTAGGGTTAAGGTTAGGGTTAGGATTAGGTTTAGGTTTAGGGTTAGGGTAAGGGTACGGTTTAGGTTTAGGTTTAGGGTTAGGGTTAGGCGAAGGCTAAGGGTTAGATTTAGGGTTAGGGTTGGGATTAGGGTTAGGGTTAGGGTAATTATAAATGTTAGAGTTAAGTTTAGGGTTAGGGTTAGGGTTAAGGTTAGGGTGAGGGTAAGGGTAATGGTTAGTGTTAAGATTAGGTTTAGCGTTAGGGTAAGGATTACGGTTAGGATTAGGGTAAGGTTTAGGGTTAGGGTTAGGGTTGGGGTTAATGTTAGTTTTAGGGTTAGGGTTAGGATTAGGGTTAGGTTTCGGGTTAGGGTTAAGGTTAGGGTTAAGGTTAGGGTTAGGGTTAGGGTTAGCGTTAGGTTTAGGTTAGGGGTAAGGGTTAGGGTTCGCTTTAGGGTCAGGGTAATGTTTAGGGTTAGGTTAGGGTTAGGTTTATGTTTAGGGTTAGAATTAGGTAAGGGTTAGGGTTAGGGTTAGGGTTAGGCTTAGTGTTAGGGTAAGGGTAAGGGTTAGGGTTAGGGTTAGGGTTAAGGTTGAGTTTAGCGTTAGGGTTAGGCTTAGTGTTAGGGTAAGGGTAATGGTTAGGGTTAAGGTTAGGGTTAGGTTTAGGTTTAGGAAAAGGGTTAGGGTTAGGGTAAGGGTTAGGGTTAGGGTTAGGGTCAGGGTTAGGCTTAGTGTTAGCGTAAAGGTAAGGGTTAGGGTTAGGGTTAGGGTTAGGTGTAAGGTTGAGGTTAGGATTAGGGTTAGGGTTAGCATAAGGGTTAGGGTTAGAGTTAGGGTAAGGGTTAGGGTTATGGTTAGGTTAAGGGTTAGGGTTAGGGTTAGGGTTAGGGTTAGGGTTGAGGTTAGAGTTAGGGTTAGGGTTAGAGTAAGGGTAAGGTTTAGGGTTAGGGTTAGGGTTAGGTTAACGGTTAGGGTTAGGGTTTAGAATTAATGTTATGGGTTAGTTTATGGGTTTGTGTTAGGGTTAGGGTTAGGATAAGGGTTAGGGTTAGGGGAAGGGTAAGTGTTAGGGTTAGTTTTAGAGTTAGGGTAAGGGTTAGGGTTAGGGTTAGGGTTAGGGTAAGGGTTAGGGTTAGGGTTTAGGATTAATGTTATGTGTTAGGTTATGGGTTTGTGTTAGGGTTAGGGTTAGGATAAGGGTTAGGGTTATGGAAGGGTAAGTGTTAGGGTTAGGGTTAGGGTTAGGGTTAGGTTTAGGGTTAGGTTTAGGGTTAGGATTAGGGTTAGGGTTAGGGTAAGGGTAAGGGTTAGGGTTGGGGTTAGGGTAAGTGTTAGAGATAGGGTTAGGGTTAAGATTAGGGTAAGGGTAAGGGTTAGGGTTAGGGTTAGGGTTAGAGTTAGGTTTAGGGTTGGTTAAGGGTAAGAGTTAGGGTTAGGGTTAGAGTGAGAGTTAGGGTAAGGGTTAGGGTAAGGGTTAGGGTTAGGGTTAGGTTTAGGGTTGGGGTTAAGTTTAGGGTTAAGTTTAGGGTTAGGGTAAGGGTAAGGGTCAGGGTTAGGGTTGGGGTTAGGGTGAGTGTTAGGGTTAGGGTTAGGGTTAGGGTTAGGGTTAGGGTAAGGGTAAGTGTTAGGGTTAGGGTTAGTGTTAGGGTTAGGGTTAGGGCAAGTGTTAGGGTAAGGGTTAGGGTTAGGGTTAGATTTAGGGTTGGGTTTAAGTTTAGGGTTAGGGTTAGGGTAAGGGTAAGGGTTGGGGTTAGGGTTAGGGTTAGGGTTAGGGTAAGTGTTAGGTTTAGGGTTAATGTTAGGGTAAGGTTTAGGGTTAGGGTTAATGTGAGGATAAGGGTTAGGGTTAGGGTTAGGGGTAGAGTTAGGTTTAGGGTTATGGTAAGGATAAAATAAGGGTTAGAGTTAGAGTTAGGGTTAGGGTTAGGGTAAGGGTTAATGTTAGGGTTAGGATAAGGGTAAGGTTTAGGGTTAGGGTTAGGGTTAGGGATAGGGTAAGGGTAAGGGTAAGGATTAGGGTTA
>NW_028327816.1:107500-120000 GCF_031878675.1 Megascapheus bottae | reverse complement strand
AAGGTTAGGGTTAGGGTAAGGGTAAGAGTTTGGGTTAGAGTTTGGGTTTCGGTAAGGGTTAGGGTTAGGGTTAGGGGTAAGTTTAGGGTAGGGTTAGGGTAAGGATAAGGGTTAGGTTTAGGGTTAGGGCCAGGGTTATTGTTAGGGTAAGGTTTAGGGTTAGTGTTAGGGTTAGGTTTAGGGTTAGGGTTAAGGTTAGGTTTAGGGTAAGGGTAAGGGGTAGGGTTAAGGTTAGGGTTAGAGTTAGGAGTATGGTTAGGGTTAGGGTCAGGGTTAAGGGTTACGGTTAGGTTTAGGTTTAGGGTTAGGGTAAGGGTAAAGGTTATGTTTAGGGTTAGGGTTAGGTTAAGGTTTAGGGTTAGCGTTAGGGTTAGGATAAGGATAAGGGTTAGGGTTAAAATTAGGGTTAGGGTTAGGGTTAGGTTTAGGGTTAAGTTTAGGGTTAGGGTTAGGGTAAAGGTAAGGGCTAGGGTTAGGGTTAGGATAAGTGTAAGGGTTAAGGTTTGGGTTCGTGTTAGGGTTAGTGGTTAGGGTTAAGGTTAGGGTTAGGGTTAGGTTAGGGGTTAGCGTTACGTAAGGGTAATGTTTAGGGTTAGGGTTAGGGTTAGTATTAGGTTTAGGTTTGGGGTTAGGGTTAGGTTTAGGTTTAGGGTTAGGGTAAGGGCAAGGTTTAGGGTTAGGGTTAGGTTTAGGTTTAGGGTTAGGGCAAGGGTAAGGGTTAGGGTTAGTGTTAGGGTTAAGTTTAGGGTTAGGATAAGGTTAACAGTTGGGGTTAGAGTTTGGGTTTGTGTAAGGGTTAGGGTTTGTGTTAGGGGTAAGGTTAGGGTTAGGGTTAGGGTAAAGGTAAGGGTTAGGGTTAGGGTTAGGGCCAGAGTTATTGTTAGGGTCAGGGTTATGGTTAGTGTTAGGGTTAGGGTAAGGGTAAGGTTACGGTTAGGTTTAGCTTTACGGTTAGGGTAAGGGTAAGGGTTAGATTTAGGGTTAGTATTAGGTTTACGGTTAGGGTTATGGTTAGGGTTAGGGTAAGCATAAGGGTTAGGGTTAAGGTTAGGTTTAGGGTTAGGGTTAGGGTAAGGATAAGGGTTACGGTTAAGGTTAGGGTTAGGATTAGGTTTAGGGTTAGGGTTAAGGTTAGGGTTAGGGTTAGGTTTAGGGTAAAGGTAAGGGTTAGGGTTAGGTTTAGGGTTAGGTTTAGGGTAAGGGTAAGGGTAAGTGTTAGGGTTAGGATTAGGGTTAGGTTTAGGGTTAGGTTAAGAGTAAGGGTTAGGGTTAGGATTAGGGTTAGGTTTAGGGTTAGGCTTAGGGTTAAGGTTATGGTTAGGGAAAGGGTAAGGGTAAGGGTTAGGGTTAGGATTATGGTAAGGGTTAGGGTTAGGGTTAGGGTTAGGGTAAGGGTATGTGTTAGGGTTAGTGTTAGGGTTATGTTTAGGGGTAGGGTTAGCGTTAGGGTAAGGGTAAGGGTTAGGCTTAGGGTTAGGGTGAAGATAAGGGTGAGGGTTACCGTTAGGGTTAGGGTTAGGGTTATGGTTAGGGTAAGGTTTAGGGTTAGGTTTAGGGTAAGGGTAAGGGTTAGGTTTAGGGTTAGTGTTAGGGTAAGGGTAACGGTAAGAGTTTGGGTTAGAGTTTGGGTTTCAGTAAGGGTTAGGGTTAGGGTTAGGGGTAAGGTTAGGGTTAGGGTTAGGGTAAGGGTAAGGGTTAGGGTTAGGGTTAGGGCCAGGGTTATTGTTAGGGTAAGGGTTAGGGTTAGTGTTAGGGTTAGGTTTAGGGTTAGTGTTAGGGTTAAGGTTAGGGTTAGGGTAAGGGTAAGAGTTTGGGATAGAGTTTGGGTTAAGGTTAGGGTTAGGGTAAGGGTAAGAGTTTGGGTTAGAGTTTGGGTTTCGGTAAGGGTTAGGGTTAGGTTTAGGATTAAGGTTAGGGTTTGGGTTAGGGTAAGGGTAAGTGTTAGGGTTAGTGTTAGGGTTAGGGTTAGAGTTAGGGTAAGGATAAGGGTTAGGGTTAAGATTAGGGTTAGGTTTAGGGTTAGGTTTAGGGTTAAGTTTAGCGATAGGGTTAGGATAAGGGTAAGGGTTAGGGTTAGGTTCAGGGTTAGTGTTAGGGTAAGGGTAAGGGTTAGGTTTAAGGTTGGGTTTAGGTTTAGGGTTAGTGTAAGGGTAAGGGTTAGGGATAAGGATAGGGTTAGCATAAGGGTAAGGGTTAGGTTTAGGTTTAGGTTAGGATAAAGGTAATGGTTAAGGTTAGGGTTAGGGTTAGGGTTAGGGTTAGATTTACGGTTAGGGTTACTGTAAGGTTAAGGGTTAGGGTTAGGGTTAGGTTTAGGGTTAACTTTAGGGTTAGGGTTAGGGTTAGGGTAAGGGTAGGGTTAGGGTTAGGGTTAGGTTTAGGGTAAGGGAAAGGGGTAGGTTTAGTGTTATACTTAAGGTTAGGGTTAGAGTTAGCGTTAGGGTAAGGGTAAGGGTTACTGTTAGGGTTATGGTTAGGGTAAGGGTTACGGTTAGGTTTAGTGTAAGTGTAAGGTTTAGGGTTATGGTTGGAGTTGGGCTTAGGGTTAGGGTTAGGGTAAGGGTAAGGCTTAGGGTTAGGGTTTCGGGTTATGTTTAGGAGTAGGGTAAGGCTAAGGGTTAGGGTTAGATTTAGGGGTAAGGAAAGGGTTAGGGTTGTGGTAGGGTTAGGGTTAGGGTAAGGGTAAGTGTTAGGGTTAGGGCTAGGGTTAGGGTTAGCATAAGGGTAAGAGTTAGGGTTAGGTTTAGGGTTAGGGTAAAGGTAATGGTAAAGGTTAGGGTTAGGGTTATTGTTAGGTTTAGGGTTCGTGTAAGGGTAAGTGATAGGGATAGGGTTAGGGTTAGGTTTAAGGTTATGGTTAGGGAAAGGGTAAGGGTTAGGGTTAGGGTTAGGGTTAGCGTTATGGTTAAGTTTAGGGTTAGGTTTAGGGTTAGGTTAGGGTAAGGATTAGGTTAGGGTTAGGGTAAGGGTTAGGGTTAGGGTTCGGTTAGGTTTAGAGTCAGGATAAGGTAAGGGTTAAGGTTAGTGTTAGGGTTAGGTTAAGGGTTAGGGTTAGGAGTTAGGGGTAGGTTAAGGGGTAGGGTTAGGGTAATGTTTAGAGTTAGGCTAAGGGTAAGTGTTAGGGTTAGGGTTAGCGTTAGGGTTAGGGTTAGTGTTAGGGTAAGGGTAAAGCTTAGTGTTAGGGTTAGGGTTAGGTTTAGGGTTGGGATTAAGGTTAGGGTTACAGTTAGAGTAAGGGAAAGGGTTAGGGTTAGGGTTAGGGTTAGCGTTAGGGTAAGTGTAAGTGTTAGGGTTAGGGTTAGGGTTAAGGTAAGAGTAAGGGTAGGGTTAGGGTTAAGGTTAGCTTTAGGGTAAGGGTTAGGGTTAGGGTTAGGTTAAGGGTAAGGTTTAGGGTTAGGGTTAGGATAAGGGTTAGGGTTAGGGTTAGGGTTAGGATTTTGTTTAGGGTTAGGGTTAGGGTTAGGGTTAGGTTTAGGGTTAGGGTAAGAGTAAGGGTTAGGGTTAGGGTTAGGATTAGGGTTAGGTTTATGGTTAGGGTAAGGGTTAGGTTTAGGGTAAGGGTTAGGGTTAGGTTTAGGGTAAGGGTAAGTTTTAGTGTTAGGGTTAGGGTTAGGTTTTTGGTAAGGTTAAGGGTTAAGGTTAGGGTTAGGGTTAGGTTTAGGTTTAGGGTAAGGGTTAGGGTTAGGGTTAGGGTTAGGGTAAGGGTTAGGGTTAGGTTTAGGTTTCTTGTTAGGGTAAGGATTAGAGTTATTTTTAGGGTAAGGTTAGTGTTAGGGTTAGCATTAAGGTTAGGGTTAGGGTTAGTTTAAGGGTAAGAATTTGGGTTAGAGTTTGGGTTTGGTTAAGGGTTAGGGTTAGGGTTAGGGGTAAGGTTAGGGTTAGGGTTATGGTAAGGGTAAGGGTTAGTGTTAGGGTAAGGGCCAGGGTTATTGTTAGGGTAAGGGTTAGGGTTAGTGTTAGGTTTAGGTTTAGGGTTTGTGTTAGGGTTACGGCTAGGGTAAGGGTAAGGGTTAGGGTTAAGGTTAGGGTTAGAGTTAGGATTATGGTTAGGGATAGGGTCATGGTTAGGGTTACTGTTAGGGTTAGGGGTTAGGGTTAGGTTTAGGGTTAGGTTTGGGGTTAGCGTTACGTAAGGGTAATGTTTAGGGTTATTGTTAGGGTTAGGGTTAGTGTTAGGTTTAGGGTTGGGATTAGGGTTAGGTTTAGGTTTAGGGTTAGGGTAAGGGCAAGGTTTAGTGTTAGGTTTAGGTTTAGGGTTAGGGTAAGGGTAAGGGTTAGGGTTAGTGTTAGGGTTAAGTTTAGGGTTAGGATAAGGGTAAGAGTTTGGGTTAGAGTTTGGATTTGTGTAAGGTTAGGGTTAGGGTTAGGGGTAAGGTTAGGGTTAGGATTAGGGTAAAGGTAAGGGTTAGGGTTAGGGTTAGGGCCAGTGTTACTGTTAGGGTCAGGGTTAGGGTTAGTGTTAGGGTTAGGTTTAGGGTTAGGGTTAGGATTAGGGTTAGGGTCAGGGTAAGGGTTACGGTTAGGTTTAGCTTTACGGTTAGGGTAAGGATAAGGGTTAGCGTTAAGGTTAGGGTTAGGATTAGGGTTAGGTTTACGGTTAAGGTTAGAGTTAAGGTTAGGGTTAGGGTAAGGGTAAGGGTTAGGGTTAGGTTTAGGGTTAGGTTTAGGGTAAGGGTAAGGGTAAGTGTTAGGGTTAGGATTAGGGTTAGGCTTAGGGTTAGGGTAAGGGTAAGGGTTAGCGTTAGGATTAGGGTTAGGGTTAGGGTTAGGTTTAGGTTGAGGGTAAGGGTAAGGGTTAGGGTTAGGTTACGGTTAGGGTAAGGGTTAGGGTTAGGGTGAGGTTTCGTGTTATGGTAAGGATTAGAGTCATTGTTAGGGTAGTTTAGGGTTAGGGATAGCATTAAGGTTAGGGTTAGGGTTAGGGTAAGGGTAAGAATTTGGGTTAGAGTTTGGGTTTCGGTAAGGGTTAGGGTGAGGGTTAGGGCCAGGGTTATTGTTAGGGTAAGGGTTAGGGTTAGTGTTAGGGTTAGGTTTAGGGTTTGGGTTAGGGTTGCGCCTAGGGTAAGGGTTAGGGTTAGGGTTAGGGTTAGGGCAAGGGTTATTGTTAGGATAAGGTTTAGGGTTAGTGTTAGGGTTAGGTTTAGGTTTTGGGTTAGGGTTACGGCTAGGGTAAGCGTAAGGGTTAGGGTTAAGGTTAGGGTTAGAGTTAGGATTATGGTTAGGGTTAGGGTCAGGGTAAGGATTACGGTTAGGTTTAGGTTTAGGGTTAGGGTAAGGGTAAGGGTTAGCTTTAGGGTTAGGGTTAGGGTAAGGGTAAGGGTTAGGGTTAGGTTTAGGGTTAGGGTTAGGGTAAGGGTAAGGGTAAGGGTTAGGGTTACGTTTAGGGTTAGGGTAAGGGTTAGGGTTACGGTTGGCGTTAGGGTTAGGGTAAGGGTTAGGGTTAGGGTTAGGGTTAGGTTTAGGGTTAGGGTTAGGGTTAGGGTTAGGGTAAGGTTTAGGGTTAGTGTTAGGGTTAGGTTTAGGGTTGGGGTTAAGGTAAGGGTTATGGTTCGGGTAAGGGTTAGGGTTAGGGTTATGGTTAGGGTAAGTGTTAGGGTTAGGGTTAGGGTTAGAGTTATGTTTAGGGTTATGGTTAGGGTTTGGCTTTGGGTTAGGGTAAGAGTATGCGTTAGGGTTAGGGTTAGAGTTAAGGTTAGGGTTAGGGTTAGCGTTATGGTAAGGGTAAGGGTTACGGTTAGGGTTAGGGTTAAGATAAGGGTAAGGGTTAGGTTTAGGGTTATGGCTAGGGTAAGGTTTAGGGTTAGGTTTAGGGTTAGGGTTAGGGTTAGGGTAAGGGTAAGGGTAAGGGTTAGGGTAAGGGTAAGGGTAAGGGTTAGGGTTAGGGTTAGGGTTAGGTTAAGGATTAGGGTAAGGGTGAGGTTTAGGGTTAGGTTTAGGTTTAGGGTTAGGGTAATGGTTAGGGTTAGGGTTAGGTTTAGGATTAGGGTAAGGGTAAGTGTTAGGGTTAGGGTTACGGTTAGGGTTAGGGTTAGGGTTAGGGTTAGGTTTAGGGTAAGGGTAATGGTTAGGGTTAGAGTTAGGGTTAAGGTTAGGGTTAGGGTTAGCGTTAGGGTAAGGGTAAGTGTTAGGGTTAGGGTTAAGATAAGGTTAAGGGTTACGGTTAGTGTTAGGGTTATGGTGAGAGTTAGGGTTAGGTTTAGGTTTAGTGGAAGGGTAAGGTTTAGGGTTAGGATTGGGGTTAGGGTTAGGGTTAGGTTTAGGGTAAGGGAAAGGTTTAGGGTTAGGGGTAGGGTTAGGTTTAGGTTTAGGGTAAGGGTAAGAGTTACGGTTAGGGTTAGGGTTAGGATAAGTGTAAGGGTTAGGGTTAGGGTTAGGGTTAGTGTTAGGGGTTAGGGTTGGGGTTAGGGTTAGGGTTGGGGTTAGGGTTTGCGTAAGGGTTAGGGTTAGGGTTAGGCTTAGGTTTAGGGTTAGGGTTAGAGTTAAGGTAAGTGTTAGGGTTAGGGTTAGGGTTTGGTTTAGGGTTGGGGTTAAGGTTAGGGTTATGGTTAGTGTAAGGGTAAGGGTTAGGGTTAGGATTAGGGTAAGGGTTAGGGTTAGGGTTAGGGTTAGAGTTATGTTTAGGGTTACGGTTAGGGTTAGGCTTTGGGTTAGGGTAAGGGTATGTGTTAGGTTAGGGTTAGAGTTAAGGTTAGGGTTAGGTTTAGCGTTAGGGTAAGGGTGAGGGTTACGGTTAGGGTTACGTTCAAGATAAGGGTAAGGGTTAGGGTTAGGGTTATGGTTGGGGTAAGGTTTAGGGTTAGGTTTAGGATAAGGGTAAGGTTTAGGGTTAATGTTAGGGTTAAGGTTAGGGTTAGTGTAAGGGTAAGGGTTAGGTTTAGGGTTAGGGTTAGGTTAAGGATTAGGATAAGGGTGAGGGTTAGGGTTAGGGTTAGGGTTAGGGTAAGGGTTAGGGTTAGGGTTAGGTTTAGGGTTAGGGTAAGGGTAAGTGTTAGGGTTTGGGTTACGGTTAGGGTTAGGGTTAAGTTTAGGGTTAGGGTTAGGGTTAGGGTAAGGGTTAAGGTTAGGGTTAGGGTAAGTGTTAGGATAGGGTGAGGGTTAGGATTAGAGTTAGGGTTAGGTTTAGGGTAAGGGTACGGGTTAGGGTTAGAGTTAGGATTAAGGTTAGGGTTAGCGTTAGGGTAAGGGTAAGTGTTAGGGTTAGGGTTAAGGTAAGGTTAAGGGTTAGGGTTAGGGTTAGTGTTAGGGTTGTGGTTAGGTTTAGGGTTAGGGTTAGGGTAAGGGCAAGGGTTAGGCTTAGGGTTAAAGTTAGGGTTAGGGTTAGGGTTAGGTTTAGGGTTAGGGTTAGGGTAAGGGTAAGGCTTAGGCTTAGGGTTAGGGTTAGGGTTAAGGTTAGGGTTAGGGTTAGGTTTAGGGTAAGGGTAAGGGTTAGGGTAGGGTAAGGGTTAGGGTTAGGGTTAGGGTTAGAGTTAGGTTTAGGGTTAGGTTAAGGGTAAGGGTTAGGGTTAGGGTTAGGGTTAGGGTTAGGTTAAGGGTTAGGTTTAGGGTTAGGGTTAGAGTTAGGTTTAGGGTTGGTTAAGGGTAAATGTTAGGGTTAGGGTTAGGGTTAGGATAAGGGTAAGGATTATGGTTAGGGTTAGGGTTAGGGTTAGGGTAAGGGTTAGGGTAAGGGTAAGGGTTAGGATTAGGGTTAGGGTTAGGGTAAGGGTAAGTGTCAGGGTTAGGGTTAGGGTTAGGGTTAGGTAAGTGTTAGGGTAAGGGTTAGGGTTAGGTTAGGGATAGGGTAAGTGTTAGGGTTAGGGTTAGGGTTAGGGTAAGGGTAGGGTTAGGGTTACGGTTAGGGTAAGGGTAAGGGTTAGGGTTAGGGTTAGGGGTAGGGTTAGGTTTAGGGTTAGGGAAAGGGTACGGGTAAGGGTTAGGGTTAGAGTTAGGGTCAGGGTTAGGGTAAGGGTTAGTGTTACAGTTAGGGGAAGGGTAAGGTTTAGGGTTAGGGTTATGTTTAGGGTAAGGTAAGGGTAAGGGTTAGGGTTAGGGTTAGGTTTAGGGTAAGGGTAAGGGTAGGGTTAAGGTTAGGGTTAGGGTTAGGGTTAGGGTAAGTGTTAGAATTAGGGTTAGGGTTAGTGTTAAGGTAAGGGTAAGGGTTAGGGTTAAAGTTAGTGTTAGGGTTAGGTTAGGGTTAGGCTTAGGGTAAAGGTAAGGTTTAGGGTTAGGTTTAGGATTAGGATTAGTCTAAGGGTAAGGGTTAGGTTTAGGGTTAGGGTCAGGTTTAGGGTTAAGGTAAGGATAACTGTTAGAGTTCAGGTTAGGTTTAGGGTTAGGGTTAAGGTCAGGGTGAGGCTAAGGGTTAAGGTTAGGTTTAGGTTTAGGGTTAGGGTAAGGGTAAGGGTTAGGGTTAGGTTTAGGGTTAGGGTTAGGGTTAAGGTTAGTGTTACGGTTAGGTTTTGGTTTAGGATTAGAGTCAGGGTTACCGTAAGTGTTAGGGTTAGGGTTAGGTTCAGGGTTAGGCTTAGTGTTAGGTTAAGGGTAAGGGTTTGGGTTAGGTTAGGGTTAGGGTTATTGTTAAGATTGAGGTTAGGATTAGGGTTAGGGTTAGGGTAAGGGTTAGGTTTAGGGTTAGGGTCAGGGTTAGGGTTAGGGTAAGTGTAAGGGTTAGTGTAAGTGTTAGGGTTAGGGTTATGGTTGAGGTTAGGATTAGAGGTAGAGGAATGTTTAGGGTTAGGTTTAGGGTAAGGGTTAGAGTTAGGGTTAGAGTTAGGATAAGGGTTAGGGTTAGGGTAAGGGTAAGTGTTAGGGTTAGGGTTAGGGTTAGGGTAAGTGTTAGGGTTAGGGTTACAGTTAGGTTTAGGGTTGGGGTTAAGGTTAGAGTTAGGCTTAGTGTAAGGGTAAGTGTTAGGTTACGGTTAGGGTTAGGGTAAGTGTTAGGGTTAGAGTTAGGGTTAGGGTTAGGGTAAGGGTAAGTGTATGGGTTAGCGTTAGGGTTAGGCTTTGGGTTGAGGTTGAGTTTAGGGTTAGGGTTAGGGTAAGGTTTAGGGTTAGGTTTAGGATAAGGGTTAGGGTAAGGATTAGGGTTAGGGTTAGGGTTAGGGTAAGGTTTAGGGTTAGGTTTAGGGTAAGGGTTAGGGTAAGGATTAGGGTTAGGGTTAGGGTTAGGGTAAGGTTTAGGGTTAGGTTTAGGGTAAGGTTTAGGGTAAGGATTAGGGTTAGGGTTAGGGTTAGGGTAAGGTTTAGGGTTAGGGTTAGGGTAAGTGTTAGGGTTACAGTTAGGGTTAGGGTTAGGTTAAGGGTAAGGGTAAGGGTTAGGATTAGGGTTAGGCTTTGGGTTGAGGTTGAGTTTAGGGTTAGGGTTAGGTTTAGGTTTAGGTTTAGTGTTAGGGTTAGGGTAAGGGTAAGGGTTAGGTTTAGTGTTAGGGTTAGGGTAAGGGTTAGGGTTAGGGTTTAGGGTTAGTGTTAGGGTTAGGTTAAGGTTTAGGGTTAGGGTTAGGGTTAGGATAAGATTTAGGGTTAGGGTAAGGGTAAGTGTTAGGGTTAGGGTTAGGGTTAGGGTAAGGGTTAGGGTTAGGGTTAGGTTTAGGTGGTAGTGTTTGGGTTAGGGTTAGTGTTAGGGTAAGGTTAAGGGTTAGGGTTAGGATTAGTTTTAGGGTTAGGGTTAGGGTAAGGCTAAGTGTTAGGTTTAGGGTTAGGGTTAGGGTTAAGGTTAGGGTTAAGGTTGTTGCAGGGTAAGGGTTAGGGTTAGGGTTAGGGTTAGGTTAAGGATTAGGGTTAGGGGTTAGGGTTAGGGTTAGGGTTACAGTTAGGGTAAGGGTAAGGGTTAGGGTTAGTGTTAGGGTTAGGGTAAGTGTTAGGGTTAGGGTTAGGGTTAGGGTTAGGGTAAGGGTTAGGGTTAGGTTTAGGGTTAGGGTAAGTGTTAGGGTAAGAGTTAGGTTAGGGTTAGGTTTAGGGTTGGGATTAAGTTTAGGGTTAGTGTTAGGGTAAGCATAAGGGTTAGGGTTAGGGTTAGGATTAGGGTCAGTTTTAGAGTTAGGGTTAGGGTTACGGTTAGGGTAAGGGTTAGAGTTAGGGTTAGGGTTATGGTAAGGTTAAGGTTAGGGTTAGCGTTAGGGTTAGGTTTAGGGTTAGGATAAGGGTAAGGGTAAGGGTTAGGAATAGAGTTAGGGTTAGGGTTAGGGTAAGGGTTAGTTTTAGGGTTAGGGTAAGGGTAAGGTTTAGAGTTAGGGTAAAGGTAAGGGTAAGGGTTAGGGTTAGGGTTAGGTTTTGGGTAAATGTAAGGGTTAGGGTTAAGGTTAGGGTTAGGGTTAGGTTTAGGATTAGGGTTAGGGTTAGTGTTAGGGTAAGCATAAGGGTTAGGTTTAGGGTTAGGGTTAGGGTTAGGGTAAGGGTAAGGTTTAGGCGTTAGGCTTAGGGTTAGGGTAAGGGTAAGAGTTAATGTTAGGTTTAGGGTTAGGGTAATGGTAAGGGTTAGGGTTAGGGTTAGGGAAGGGGGTTAGGGTAAGGGTAAGTGTTAGTGTTAGGGTTAGGTTTATTATAAGGGTAAGGGTTAGGGTTAGGTGTAGGGTTAGGGATAGAGGTTAGGGTTAGGGTTAGGGTGAGGGTTAGGTTTATGGTTTGGTTTAGGGTAAGGGTAAGGGTTTGGGTTAGGGTTAGTATTCGTTTTAGGGTTAGGGTTAGGGTAAGGGCAAGGGTTAGGGTTAGGGTTAGGGTTAAGTTTATTGTTAGGGTTAGAGTTAGGGTAAGGGTTAAGGCTAGGGTTAGGGTTAGGGTTAGGGTAAGGGTTAGGGTTAGGGTTAGGGTAAGGGTTAGAGTTAGGGTTAGGGTTAGGGTTAAAGTTAGGTTTAGGTTTATTATTAGGGGTTAGTCTTAGGGTTAGGGTTAGCTTAAGGGTTGGGGTTAGGTTTAGGATTAGTGTAACGGTAAGGGTTAGGGTAAGGGTAAGGATTGGGGTTAGGGTTACGGTTAGTGTTAGGGTAAGGGTAAGGGTTAGGGTTAGGATTATTGTTAGGGTTATTTTAATGGTTAGGGTTAGGGTTAGTTTTAGTTTTAGAGTTAGGGATAGGGTAAGGGTAAGGGTTAGGTTTAGGGTTAGGGTTAGGTTTAGGGTTGGTTTAAGGTTAGGTTGAGGGTTAGGGTACTTTTAAGGATTAGGGTTAATGTTAGGGTTATTCTTAGGGTTAGGGTTAGGGTTAGGATTAGGGTTAGGTTTAGGGTTACGGTTAGGGTTAGGGTTAGGGTAAGGTTATGTGTTACGGATAGGGTTAGGGTTAGGGTTAGGTTTAGGGTAAGTGTTAGGGTTAGGGTTAGGTTTACGGTTAGGGTTATATTAAGGTTAAGGCTTAGGGTTAAAGTTAGGGTTAGGGTTAGGGTTACGTTAGGGTTTGGGTAAGGGTAAGGGTTAGGGTTAGGTTTAGGTTTAGGGTAAGTGTAAGGGTTAGGTTTAGGGTTAGAGTTAGGTTAGGGTTATGGTTAGGTTAAGGATAAATGTTCGAATTAAGGTTAAGGTTAGGGTTAGGGTTAAGTTTAGGGTAAGGGTAAGGGTAAGGGTTAGGGTTAACATTAGGTTTAGGGTTAGGGTAAGGGTTAGGGTTAGGGTTAGGGTAAGGGTTAGGGTTAGGTTTAGGGTTAGGTGTAGGGTTGGGGTTAAGGTTAGTGTTAGGGTAAGGGTAAGGGTTAGGTTAGGGTTACGGTTAGGGTTAAGATTAGCGTTAGGTTTAGGTTTAGGTTTAGGATTAGGGTTAGGGTTAGGGTAAGGGTAATTGTTAGGGTTAGGGTTACGGTTAGGGTTAGGGTTAGGTTTAGGGTTAGGGTAAGGGCAAGGGTTAGGGTTAGTGTTAAGGTTAGGGTTAGGGTTAGGGTTAGGGTTAAAGTTAGGGTTAGGGTTCGGGTTAGGGTTAGGGTAAGCGTTAGGTTTAGGGTTAGGGTAAGGGTTAGGGTTAGTGTTAGGGTTAGGGCAAGTGTAAGGTTTAGGGTTCGGGTTAGGGTTAGGTTTAGGGTAAGGGTTAGGGTTAGGGTTAGGGGTTAGGGTTATGGTTAGGGTTAGGGTTAGGGGTATGGTTAGTGATAGGGTTAGGTTAAGGTTAGGGTTAGGGTAAGGGTAAGTGTTAGTGTTTGGGTTAGTTTTAGTGTTACGGTAAGGGTTAGGTATAGGGTTAGGGTTAGGGTTAGGGTAAGGGAATGTTTTATGGTTAGGGTTAGGGTTAGAGTTAGGGTTTACGTTAGGGTAAGTGTAAGGGTTAGGGTTAGGGTTAGGGTTAGGGTTAAGGTAAGGGTGAGGGTTAGGTTAGGGTTAGGGTTAGGTTTAGTGTAAGGGTTAGTTTTAGGTTTAGGGTAAGTGTAAGGTTTAGGGTTTGGGTTCGGTTTAGGGTTTGGGTTAGGCTTAGGGTAAGGGTTAGGGTTAGGTTTAGGGTTAGGGTAAGGGTAAGGTTTAGGGTTAGGGTTAGGGTTAGGGTTAAGGTAAGTGTAAGGTTTAGGGTTAGGTTTAGGGTTAGGGTTAAGGTTAGGGTTAGGGTTAG
>NW_028327816.1:77500-105000 GCF_031878675.1 Megascapheus bottae | reverse complement strand
GGTTAAGGTTAGTTTTAGGGTTAGGGTTAGGGTTAGGGTAAGGTTTAGGGTTAGGATTAGGGTTAGGGTTAGGGTAAGGGCTAGGGTTAGCGATAGGGTTAGGGTTAGGTTTAGGGTTAGGGTTAGGGTAAGGGTAAGCGTTAGGGATAGGGTTAGGGTTAGGCTAAGTGTTAGTGTTAGGGTTAGGGTTAGGGTTAGGGTTAGGGTAAGCGTTAGGGTTGGGTTAGGGTAAGGGTTAGGGTTATGGTTAGGATTGGGATTAGGGTTAGGGTAAGGGCTAGGGTTAGTGTTAGGGTTAAGTCTAGGGTTAGGGTTAGTTTTAGGGTTAGGGTTAGGGTTAGGGTTAGGGTTTCGGTTAGGTTTAGGATTAGGGTTAGGGTTAGGGGAAGGGGTAGGTTTAGCATTAAGATTAGGGTTAGGGTTAGGGTAAGGGTAAGGGTTAGTGTTAGGGTTAGGTTTAGGATTAGGTTTAGTGTTGGGGTTAAGGTTAGGGTTAGGGTAAGTCTTAGGGTTAGGGTTAGGTTTAGGTTTAGGGTTAGGGTTACAGTTAGGGTTAGGGTTAGGGTTAGAGTAAGGGTATGTGTTAGGGTTAGGGTTAGGGTAAGGGTTAGGGTTAGGGTTAGGGTTAGGGTTAGGGTTAGGGTAAGGTTTAAGGTAAGGGTTAGGGTTAGGGTTAGGGTTAGGGTTAGGTTTAGGGTAAGGGTTAGGTTTAGGGTTAGGGTAAGTGTTAGGGTTATGGTAATGGTTAGAGTAAAGGGTTAATGTTAGTGTTAGGGTTAGGTTAAGGGTTAGAGTTAGGGTAACTTTTAGCATAAGGGTTAGGGTTAGGTTTAGGGTAAGGGTAAGTTTTAGGGTTAGGGTTAGGATTAGGGTAATGATAAGTGTTAGGGTTAGGTTTAGGGTTAGGTTTAGGGTAAGGGTAATGGTTAGGGTTAGGTTTAGACTTAGGGTAAGGGCAAGTGTTAGGATTAGGGTTAGGGTTAGGGTTTGGGTAAGGGTAAGGGTAAGGGTTAGGACTAAGGTTAGGGTTAGGGTTAGGTTTAGGGTAAGGGTTAGGGTAAGTTTTAGATTTAGGGTTAGGGTTACAGTTAGGTTTAGGGTTATGGTTAGAGTAAGGGTAAGGGTTGGCGTTAGGGTAAGGGTTAGGTTTAGGGTTTGGGTTAAGTTTAGGTTTAGGGTTAGGGTAAGGGTAAATTTTAGGGTTAGGGTTAGGTTTACGGTTACGGTTAGGGTTAGGGTAAGGATATGTGTTAGGCATAGGGTTAGGGTTAGGGTTAGGGTTAGGGTTAGGGTTATGGTTAGCGTTAGGGTTAGCGTTAGGGTAAGGGTAAGTTTTAGGGTTAGGGTAAGGTTTAAGGTAAGGGTTAGGGTTAGGGTTAGGGTTAGGGTTAGGTTTAGGGTAAGGGTTAGGGTTAGGGTTAGGGTAAGTGTAAGGTTTAGGGTTAGGGTTAGGGTTAGGGTAAGGGTAAGGTTAGGGTTGGGGTAAGGTTAAGGTTAGGTTTAGGGTTAGCGTAAGGGTAAGGGTTAGGCTTTGGGGTTAGTGTTAGGGTTAGTGTTAGGGTAGGGTAGGGTAAGGGTTAATGTTAGGGTTAGGGTTAGGGTTACAGTTAGGTTTAGGTTTAGGGTAATGGTAAGGGTTAGGGTTACGGTTAGGTTAAGGGTTAGGGTTAGGGTTAGGGTTGGGTTTAGTGTAAGGGTTAGGGTTAGGATTAGGGTAAGAGTTAGGGTTAGGGTTAGGGTAAGGGTTAGGGTTAGGGTTAGGGTTAGGCTAAAGGTAAGGGTTAGGGCTAGGGTTAGGGTTAGGGTAAGTGTTCTGGTTAGGGTTAAGGTTAGGTTAAGGGTTAGGGTTAGGGGTTAGCTTTAGGGTTAGGGTTAGGGTTAGTGTAAGGGTTAGGGTTAGGGTTAGGGTAAGGGTAAAGGTTATGGTTAGGGTTAGGTTTATGGGTTAGGGTTAGGGTTAGGGTTAGGTTTAGGGTTAGGATTAGGGTAAGGGCAAGGGTTAGGTTTAGGGTTAGGGTTAGGTTTAGGGTTAGGGTTAGGTTTAGGCTTAGGGTTAGGGTAAGGGTAAGGGTTAGGTTAGAGTTAGGGTTAGGGTAAGGGTTAGGTTTGGTTTAGGGTTAGGGTTAGTGTAAGGGTAAGGGTTAGATTTAGTATTAGGGTTAGTGTTAGGATAAGGGTAAGGGTTAGGGTTAGGGTTAGGGTTAGGGTTAGGTTTAGAGTTTGGGTTCGGGTAAATGTTAGGGTTAGGGTAAGGGTTAGGGTTAAGGTTAGGGTTAAGATTACGGTTCGGGTTAGGGTAAGGGTAAGGGTTAGGGTTAGGTTTAGGGTTAGGGTTAGCGTAAAGGTAAGGGTTAAATTTAGGGTTAGGGTTAGGTTTAGGGTTAGGTTTAGGGTTAGTGTTAGGGTAAGTATAAGGGTTAGGTTTAAGTTTAGGGTTAGCGTTAGAGTTAGGGTTAGGTTTAAGGTTAGGGTTAGGGTGTGGGTAAGGGTAAGGGATAGGGTTAGGGTTAGGGTTAGTGTTAGGGTAAGGATAAGGGTTAGATTTAAGTTTAGGGTTAGGGTTAGAGTTAGGGTTTGGTTTAAGGTTAGGTTTATGGTGTGGGTAAGGGTAAGGGTTAGGGTTAGGTTTAGGTTTAAGGTTAGGGTTCCGGTTAGGGTTAGGGTTAGGTTTAGGGTTAGGGTAAGGGTATGTGTTAGGGTTAGGGTTAGGGTTAGGTTTAGGGTTAGGGTTAGCGTTAGGGTAAGGGTAAAGGTTAGAGTTAGGGTTAGGGTTAGGTTACGGGTTAGGGTTAGGTGTTAGGGTTAGGGTTTGGTTTAGGCTTAGTTTAGGGTTAGAGTTAGGGTTAGGGTTAGGTTTAGGTTTAGGTTTAGGGTAAGGGCAAGGTTTAGGTTTAGTGTTAGGGTAAGGTTTAGGCTTAGGGTTATGTTTAGGGTTAGGCTTAGGGTAAGGGGAAGGGTTAGGGTTAGGTTTAGGTTTAGGGTTAGTGTAAGGGTAAGGGTTAGATTTAGGGTTAGGGTTAGGGTTACGGTAAGGGTAAGGGTTAGGGTTAGGTTTCGGGTTAGGGTTAGCGTAAAGGTAAGGGTTAAGTTTAGGGTTAGGGTTAGGTTTAGGGTTAGGGTTAGGGTTAGTGTTAGGCTAAGGATAAGGGTTAGGGTTAAGTTTAGGGTTAGGGTTAGAGTTAGGGTTAGGTTTAAGATTAGGGTTAAGTTGTGGGTAAGGGTAAGGGGTAGGGTTAGGTTTAGGGTTAGGGTTAGGGTTATGGTTAGGGTTAGGGTTAGGTTTAGGGTAAGGGTATGTGTTAGGGTTAGGGTTAGGGTTAGGTTTAGGGTTAGGGTTAGCCTTAGGGTAAGGGTAAGGGTTAGGGTTAGGGTTAGGGTTAAGGTAAGGGTAAGGGTTAGGGTTAGGGTTAGGGTTAGGTTTAGCGTAAGGTTTAGGGTTAGGTTTATGGTAAGGGTAAGGGTTAGGGTTATTGTTAGGGTAGGGGTTAGGATAAGGGTAAGGGTCAGTGTTAGGGTTAGGGTTATGGTTAGGTTTAATTTTAGGGAAAGAGTAAGGGTTAGGGTTAGGTTTAGGGTTAGGGTTAGGGTAAGGGTTAGGGTTAGGGTTATGGTGAGGGTAGAGGTTAGGGTTAGGGTAAGTGTTAGGGTTATGATAATGGTTAGGGTTAAGGGTTAGGGTTAGTGTTAGGGTTAGGTTAAGTGTTAGAGTTAGGGTAACTTTTAGCATAAGGGTTAGGGTTAGGTTTAGGGTAAGGGTAAGGTTTAGGGTTAGGGTTAGGATTAGGGTAATGATAAGTGTTAGGGTCAGGTTTAGGGTTAGGTTTAGGGTAAGGGTAATGGTTAGGGTTAGGGTTAGACTTAGTGTAAGGGCAAGTGTTAGGGTTAGGGTTAGGGTTAGGGTTTGGGTAAGGGTAAGGGTAAGGGTTAGGATTAAGGTTAGGTTTAGGGTTAGGTTTAGGTTAAGGGTTAGGGTAAGTTTTAGAATTAGGGTTAGGGTTACAGTTAGGTTTAGGGTTAGGGTTAGAGTAAGGGTAAGGGTTGGCGTTAGGGTAAGGGTTAGGTTTAGGGTTTGGGTTAAGTTTAGGGTTAGGGTTAGGGTAAGGGTAAATTTTAGGGTTAGGGTTAGGTTTACGGTTACGGTTAGGGTTAGGGTTAGGGTAAGGATATGTGTTAGGGATAGGGTTAGGGTTAGGGTTAGGGTTAGGGTTATGGTTAGCGTTAGGGTTAGCGTTAGGGTAAGGGTAAGTTTTAGGGTTAGGGTAAGGTTTAAGGTAAGGTTTAGGGTTAGGGTTAGGGTTAGGGTTAGGTTTAGGGTAAGGGTTAGGTTAGGGTTAGGGTAAGTGTAAGGTTTAGGGTTAGGGTTAGGGTTAGGGTTAGGGATAGGGTAAGGGTTAGGGTTAGGGGTAGGGTTAAGGTTAGGTTTAGGGTTAGCGTAAGGGTAAGGGTTAGGGTTAGGGTTAGGTTTAGGGTTAGGATAAGTGTTAGGGTTAGCGTTAGGGTTAGGGTTAGGCTTAGCGGTTAGTGTTAGGGTTAGTGTTAGGGTAGGGTAGGGTAAGGGTTAATGTTAGGGTTAGGGTTAGGGTTACAGTTAGGTTTAGGGTTAGGCTAATGGTAAGGGTTAGGGTTAGGGTTAGGTTAAGGGTTAGGGTTAGGGTTAGGTTTGGGTTTAGTGTAAGGGTTAGGGTTAGGGTTAGGGTAAGGGTTAGGGTTAGGGTTAGGTTAAGGGTTAGGTTTAGAGTTAGGTTTAGGGTAAGGGCAAGGGTTAGGTTTAGGGTTAGGGTTAGGTTTAGGGTTAGGGTTAGGTTTAGGCTTAGGGTTAGGGTAAGGGTAAGGGTTAGGGTTAGAGTTAGGGTTAGGGTTAGGGTAAGGGTAAGGGTTAGGTTTTGGTTTAGCGTTAGGGTTAGTGTAAGGGTAAGGGTTAGATTTAGGGTTAGGGTGAGTGTTAGGATAAGGGTAAGGGTTAGGGTTAGGGTTAGGGTTAGGTTTAGAGTTAGGGTTCGGGTAAAGGTTAGGGTTAGGGTAAGGGTTAGGGTTAAGGTTAGGTTTAAGGTTACGGATCGGGTTAGGGTAAGTGTAAGGGTTGGGGTTAAGTTTACGGTTAGGGTTAGGGTAAGGGTTAGGGTTAGGGTTAAGGTTAGGGTTAGGGTAAGGGTAAGGGTTAGGGTTAAGGTTAGGGTTAGGATTAGTTTTAGAGTTAGGGTTAGGGTAAGGGTAAGAGTTAGGGTTAGGATTAGGGTTAGGGTTAGGGTAAGGGTTAGGGTTATGTTTAGGGTTAGGTTTAGGTTTATGTTTAGGGTTAGGTTTAGGGTTAATATAAGGGTTAGGGTTAGGGTTAGGTGTAGTGTTGGGGTTAAGGCTAGGGTAAGGGTAAGGGTAAGGGTTAGGTTTAGGTTTAGATTTAGGTTTAGGGTTAGGTTTAGGGTTACGGTTAGGGTTAGGGTTAGGGTAAGGGTATGTGCTAGGGTTAGGTTTAGGCTTAGGGTTAAGGTAAGGGTAAGGGTTAGGGTTAGGGTTACGATTAGGGTTAGGTTTAGGGTAAGGTTTAGGGTTAGGTTTAGGTAAGGATAAGTTTTAGGGTTAGGGTTAGGGTTAGGCTAAGGGTAAGGGTAAGGGTTAGGGTTAGGGTTAGGGTTAGGGTTAGGGTAAGGGTAAGGGTAAGGGTTAGTGTTAGGGTTAGGGTAAGAGTTCTGGTTAGGTTTAGGGTTAGGGATAGTGTTAGGGTAAAGGTAAAGTTTAGGGTTAGGGTTAGGCTTAGGTGATAGGGTTAGGGTTAGGGTGAGGTTTAATGTTAGGGTTAGTGTAAGGGCAAGTGTTCGGGTTAGGTTTAGGTTTAGGGTTAGGGTTAGGGTTAGGGTTGGGGTTAGGTTTAGGTTTAGTGTTAGGGTAGGGTAAGGTTTAGGGTTAGGTTTAGTGTAAGGGTGAGGGTTAGGGTTAGGGTTAGGGTTAGGGTTAAGGTTAGGGTTAGGGTAAGGGTTAGGTTTAGGGTTAGGGTAAGGGTTAGGGTTAGGGTTAGGTTTAGGGTTAGAGTTAGGTTTAGGGTTAGGGTAAGGGTAAGGCTTAGGGTTAGGGTTAGGGTTAGGTTAAGGGTTAGGTTTAGGGGTTAGGGTTAGGGTTAGTGTTAAGGTAAGGGTTAAGGTTAGGATTAGGGTAAGGGTTACGTTTATGGTTAGGTTTCGGGTAAGGGTAAGTGTTAGGGTTAGGGTTAGGTTTAGGGTAAGTGTTAGAGTAAGGGTTAGGGTTAGTGTTAGATTTAGGGTATGGGTTAATTTTAGGGTTAGGGTGAGGGTAAGGGTAAGGGTTAGGGTTAGGGTTAGGGTAAGTGGTCTCGTTAGGGTTAAGGTTAGGGTAAGGGGAAAGTTTAGCGTTAGGGTTAGGATTATGGGTTATGGTTATTTTTAGGGTTAGGTTTGGGGTTAGGTTGAGGGTAAGGGCAAGGGTTAGGTTTAGGGTTAGGGTTAGGTTAAGGTTAGGGTTAGGGTTAGTTTTAGGGTGAGGGTTAGGGTAAGTGTAAGGGTTAGGATTAGATTTAGGATTAGGTTAAGGGTAAGGGTCAGGGTTAGGGTTAGTGTAAGGGTAAGGGTTAGATTTATGGTTAGGGTAAGGGTAAGGGTTGAGGTTAGGGTTAGGGTTAGGTTTAGGGTTAGGGTTAGGGTTAAGGTTAGGGTTAGGGTAAGGGTTTGGGTTAGGGTTAAGGTTAGGGTTAGGGTTAGGGTTAGGGTAAGGGTAAGGGTTAGGGTTAGATTTATGTTTAGGGTTAGGGTAAAGGTAAGGGTTAAGTTAGGTTTAGGGTTAGGGTTAGGGTTAGGGTCAGGTTAAGGATAAGGGTTAGGGTTAAGTTTAGGTTTAGGGTTAGAGTTAGGGTTAGCTTTAATGTTAGGGTTAGGGTGTGTGGGTAAGGGTAAGGGTTAGGGTTAGGTTTAGGTTAGGGTTAGGGTTACAGTTAGAGTTAGGGTTATGTTAGGGTAAGGGTAAGGGTTAGGGTTAGGGTTAGGCTTATGGTTAGGGTTAGGTTTAGGGTAAGACTAAGGTTAGGTTTAGGGTTAGGGTTAGTGTTATGGTAAGGGTTAGGGTAGGGTTAGGGTAGACTATTAGGGTTATGATTAGAATTAGGGTAAGGATTAGGGTTAGGGTTAGGGTAAGGGTTATGGTAAGGATAAGGGTTTGATTAGTGTTAGGTTTAGGGTAAGGGTAAGGTTTAGGTTACGGTTAAGGGTTAGGGTTAGGTGTAGGGTAGGGTAAGGGTTAGGGTTAGGGTTAGGGTTAGGGTCCGAGTTAGGTTTAGGGTTAGTGTAAGGGTTAGGGTTAGGGTTAGGGTTAGGTTAAGTGTAGGGTTAGTGTTAGGTTTAGGGTTAGGGTTAGAAGTAAGGGTAAGGGTTAGGTTTGGTTTAGGGTTAGGTTAAGGGTTAGGGTTTGGGTTACGGTTAGGGTAAGGGTAAGGGTTAGGTTAGGGTAAGGGTAAGTGTTAGGGTTAGTGTTAGGTTTAGGATTAGATTTTGGTAAGTGTTAGGGTTAGGATTAGGGTTAGGGTAAGTGTTAGGTAGTTAGGTTAGGTTTAGGTTTAGTGTTGGGGTAAGGTTAGGGTTAGGGTTAGGGTAAGGTTTAGGGTTAGGGATAGGTTAGGGTTAGGTTAGGGTAAGGGTAAGGGTTAGGGTTAAGGTTAGGGTTGGATTAGTTTTAGAGTTAGGGTTAGGGTAAGGGTAAGAGTTAGTGTTAGGATTAGGTTTAGGTTAGGGTAGGGTTAGGGTTATGGTTAGGGTTAGGTTTAGGTTTATGTTTAGTGTTAGGGTTAGGGTTAACATAAGGGTTAGTGTTAGGGTTAGGTGTAGTGTTTGGGTTAAGTTTAGGTTTAGGGTAAGGGTTAGGTTTAAGTTTAGATTTAGGTTTAGGGTTAGGTTTAGGGTTATGGTTAGGGTTAGGGTTAGTGTTAGGGTAAGGATAAGCGTTAGGGTTAAGTTTAGGGTTAGGGTTAGTGTTAGGGTTAGGTTAAGGTTAGGGTTAGAGTGTGGGTAAGGGTAAGGGTTAGGGTTAGGTTAGGGTTACGGTTAGGGTTAGGGTTAGGGTTATGGTTAGCGTAAAGT
The DNA here is from genome assembly GCF_031878675.1 of Megascapheus bottae. NCBI lineage: Eukaryota > Metazoa > Chordata > Mammalia > Rodentia > Geomyidae > Megascapheus > Megascapheus bottae. The sequence goes on along the minus strand of NW_028327816.1, from coordinate 96,922 downwards.
TAAGGGTTAATTTAGGGTTAGGTTAGGTTTAGGGTTAGGGTTAGGGTTAGTGTTAGGGTAATGATAAGGGTTAGGGTTAAGTTTAGGGTTAGGGTTAGAGTTAGGGTTAGTTTAAGGTTAGGTTAGGGTGTGGGTAGGGTAAGGGTTAGCGTTAGGGTTAGGGTTAGGGTTAGCGTAAAGTAAGGGTTAAATTTAGGGTTAGGGTTAGGTTTAGTGTTAGGGTTAGGGTTAGGGTTAGTGTGGTAAGGATAAGTGTTAGGGTTAAGTTTATTGTTAGGGTTAGAGTTAGGGATAGGTTTAAGGTTAGGGTTAGGGTGTGGGTAAGGGTAAGTGTTAGGGTTAGGTTTAGGGTTAGGGTTAGGTTACAGTTAGGGTTAGGGTTAGGGTAGGGTAAGGATATGTGTTAGGGTTAGGGTTAGGGTTAGGTTTAGGGTTAGGGTTAGCGTTAGGGTAAGGGTAAGGGTTAGGGTTAGGTTTAGGGTTAGGTTAAGGGTTAGGGTTAGGTGTTAGGCTTTGGTTTTGGGTGAGGGTAAGGGTTAGGGTTAGGGTTAGGTTTACGGTTAGGGTAAGGGTACGGGTTAGTGTTACGTTTATGTTTAGGTTTAGAGTTATGCTTAGGGAAAGGGCAAGGGCTAGGTTTAGGTTTAGGGTTAAGGTTAGGCTTAGGGTTAGGGTTAGGTTTAGGTTTAGGTTAGAGTAAGGGTAAGGGTTAGGGTTAGGGTTAGGGTTAGGGTTGGGTTTAGGGTTAGGGTAAGGGTAAGAGTTAGGTTTAGGGTTAGGTTTAGGGTAAGGGTTAGGGTTAGGGTTAGGGTTATGGTAGGGGTTAGGGTAAGGGTAAGTGTTAGGGTAAGGGTTAGGGATAGGATAAGGGTAAGAATTAGGGTTAGGGTTAGGGTTAGATGTTAGGTTTAGGGTTAGGGTTAGTGTTATGTTTAGGGTTAGGGTTAGGGTAAGGGTAACGGTTATGGTTAGGGTTAGGGTTGGGGTTAGTGTTAGGTTTAGTGTTAGGGTTAGGGTAAGGGCAAGGGTTAGGGTTAGGGTTAGGTTTAAGGTTAGTGTTAGGTTTAGGGTTAGGATTAGGTTTAGGGTTAGGGTTAGGGTAGAGGTAAGGGTTAAGTTTAGGGTTAGAGTTAAGGTTAGGGTGAGGGTTAGGGTTAGGGGTAGGGTAAGGGTTAGCGTTAGGGTTAGGGTAAGGGTTAGGGTTAGAGTTAGGGTTAGGGTTTGGGTTAGGCTAAGGGTAAGTGTTAGGGTTAGGGTTAGGGATAGGATAAGGGTAAGGGTTAGGTTTATGGTTAGGGTTAGGGTAAGGGTTAGGGGTCAGGGTTAGGGTTAGGGGTTAGGTTTAGGGTAAGGTTTAGCGTTAGGGTTAGGGTAAGGGTAAGGTTTAGGGTTAGAGTTAGGGTTAGGGTTAGGGTTAGGGTTAGGGTTATGGTTAGCGTTAGGGTTAGCGTTAGGGTAAGGGTAAGTTTTAGGGTTAGGGTAAGGTTTAAGGTAAGGTTTAGGGTTAGGGTTAGGGTTAGGGTTAGGTTTAGGGTAAGGGTTAGGTTAGGGTTAGGGTAAGTGTAAGGTTTAGGGTTAGGGTTAGGGTTAGGGTTAGGGTTAGGGATAGGGTAAGGGTTAGGGTTAGGGGTAGGGTTAAGGTTAGGTTTAGGGTTAGCGTAAGGGTAAGGGTTAGGGTTAGGGTTAGGTTTAGGGTTAGGATAAGTGTTAGGGTTAGCGTTAGGGTTAGGGTTAGGCTTAGCGGTTAGTGTTAGGGTTAGTGTTAGGGTAGGGTAGGGTAAGGGTTAATGTTAGGGTTAGGGTTAGGGTTACAGTTAGGTTTAGGGTTAGGCTAATGGTAAGGGTTAGGGTTAGGGTTAGGTTAAGGGTTAGGGTTAGGGTTAGGTTTGGGTTTAGTGTAAGGGTTAGGGTTAGGGTTAGGGTAAGGGTTAGGGTTAGGGTTAGGTTAAGGGTTAGGTTTAGAGTTAGGTTTAGGGTAAGGGCAAGGGTTAGGTTTAGGGTTAGGGTTAGGTTTAGGGTTAGGGTTAGGTTTAGGCTTAGGGTTAGGGTAAGGGTAAGGGTTAGGGTTAGAGTTAGGGTTAGGGTTAGGGTAAGGGTAAGGGTTAGGTTTTGGTTTAGCGTTAGGGTTAGTGTAAGGGTAAGGGTTAGATTTAGGGTTAGGGTGAGTGTTAGGATAAGGGTAAGGGTTAGGGTTAGGGTTAGGGTTAGGTTTAGAGTTAGGGTTCGGGTAAAGGTTAGGGTTAGGGTAAGGGTTAGGGTTAAGGTTAGGTTTAAGGTTACGGATCGGGTTAGGGTAAGTGTAAGGGTTGGGGTTAGGTTTACGGTTAGGGTTAGGGTAAGGGTTAGGGTTAGGGTTAAGGTTAGGGTTAGGGTAAGGGTAAGGGTTAGGGTTAAGGTTAGGGTTAGGATTAGTTTTAGAGTTAGGGTTAGGGTAAGGGTAAGAGTTAGGGTTAGGATTAGGGTTAGGGTTAGGGTAAGGGTTAGGGTTATGTTTAGGGTTAGGTTTAGGTTTATGTTTAGGGTTAGGTTTAGGGTTAATATAAGGGTTAGGGTTAGGGTTAGGTGTAGTGTTGGGGTTAAGGCTAGGGTAAGGGTAAGGGTAAGGGTTAGGTTTAGGTTTAGATTTAGGTTTAGGGTTAGGTTTAGGGTTACGGTTAGGGTTAGGGTTAGGGTAAGGGTATGTGCTAGGGTTAGGTTTAGGCTTAGGGTTAAGGTAAGGGTAAGGGTTAGGGTTAGGGTTACGATTAGGGTTAGGTTTAGGGTAAGGTTTAGGGTTAGGTTTAGGTAAGGATAAGTTTTAGGGTTAGGGTTAGGGTTAGGCTAAGGGTAAGGGTAAGGGTTAGGGTTAGGGTTAGGGTTAGGGTTAGGGTTAGGGTAAGGGTAAGGGTAAGGGTTAGTGTTAGGGTTAGGGTAAGAGTTCTGGTTATGTTTAGGGTTAGGGATAGTGTTAGGGTAAAGGTAAAGTTTAGGGTTAGGGTTAGGCTTAGGTGATAGGGTTAGGGTTAGGGTGAGGTTTAATGTTAGGGTTAGTGTAAGGGCAAGTGTTCGGGTTAGGTTTAGGTTTAGGGTTAGGGTTAGGGTTAGGGTTGGGGTTAGGTTTAGGTTTAGTGTTAGGGTAGGGTAAGGTTTAGGGTTAGGTTTAGTGTAAGGGTGAGGGTTAGGGTTAGGGTTAGGGTTAGGGTTAAGGTTAGGGTTAGGGTAAGGGTTAGGTTTAGGGTTAGGGTAAGGGTTAGGGTTAGGGTTAGGTTTAGGGTTAGAGTTAGGTTTAGGGTTAGGGTAAGGGTAAGGCTTAGGGTTAGGGTTAGGGTTAGGTTAAGGGTTAGGTTTAGGGGTTAGGGTTAGGGTTAGTGTTAAGGTAAGGGTTAAGGTTAGGATTAGGGTAAGGGTTACGTTTATGGTTAGGTTTCGGGTAAGGGTAAGTGTTAGGGTTAGGGTTAGGTTTAGGGTAAGTGTTAGAGTAAGGGTTAGGGTTAGTGTTAGATTTAGGGTATGGGTTAATTTTAGGGTTAGGGTGAGGGTAAGGGTAAGGGTTAGGGTTAGGGTTAGGGTAAGTGGTCTCGTTAGGGTTAAGGTTAGGGTAAGGGGAAAGTTTAGCGTTAGGGTTAGGATTATGGGTTATGGTTATTTTTAGGGTTAGGTTAGGGGTTAGGTTGAGGGTAAGGGCAAGGGTTAGGTTTAGGGTTAGGGTTAGGTTAAGGTTAGGGTTAGGGTTAGTTTTAGGGTGAGGGTTAGGGTAAGTGTAAGGGTTAGGATTAGATTTAGGATTAGGTTAAGGGTAAGGGTCAGGGTTAGGGTTAGTGTAAGGGTAAGGGTTAGATTTATGGTTAGGGTAAGGGTAAGGGTTGAGGTTAGGGTTAGGGTTAGGTTTAGGGTTAGGGTTAGGGTTAAGGTTAGGGTTAGGGTAAGGGTTAGGGTTAAGGTTAGGGTTAGGGTTAGGGTTAGGGTAAGGGTAAGGGTTAGGGTTAGATTTATGTTTAGGGTTAGGGTAAAGGTAAGGGTTAAGTTTAGGTTTAGGGTTAGGGTTAGGGTTAGGGTCAGGTTAAGGATAAGGGTTAGGGTTAAGTTTAGGTTTAGGGTTAGAGTTAGGGTTAGCTTTAATGTTAGGGTTAGGGTGTGGGTAAGGGTAAGGGTTAGGGTTAGGTTTAGGTTTAGGGTTAGGGTTACAGTTAGAGTTAGGGTTATGGTTAGGGTAAGGGTAAGGGTTAGGGTTAGGGTTAGGCTTATGGTTAGGGTTAGGTTTAGGGTAAGACTAAGGTTAGGTTTAGGGTTAGGGTTAGTGTTATGGTAAGGGTTAGGGTTAGGGTTAGGGTAGATATTAGGGTTATGATTAGAATTAGGGTAAGGATTAGGGTTAGGGTTAGGGTAAGGGTTATGGTAAGGATAAGGGTTTGATTAGTGTTAGGTTTAGGGTAAGGGTAAGGTTTAGGGTTACGGTTAGGGTTAGGGTTAGGTGTAGGGTAAGGGTAAGGGTTAGGGTTAGGGTTAGGGTTAGGGTCCGAGTTAGGTTTAGGGTTAGTGTAAGGGTTAGGGTTAGGGTTAGGGTTAGGTTAAGTGTTAGGGTTAGTGTTAGGTTTAGGGTTAGGGTTAGAATAAGGGTAAGGGTTAAGGTTTGGTTTAGGGTTAGGTTAAGGGTTAGGGTTTGGGTTACGGTTAGGGTAAGGGTAAGGGTTAGGGTTAGGGTAAGGGTAAGTGTTAGGGTTAGTGTTAGGTTTAGGATTAGATTTTGGGTAAGTGTTAGGGTTAGGATTAGGGTTAGGGTAAGTGTTAGGGTTAGGATTAGGGTTAGGTTTAGTGTTGGGGTAAGGTTAGGGTTAGGGTTAGGGTAAGGTTTAGGGTTAGGGATAAGGTTAGGGTTAGAGTTAGGGTAAGGGTAAGGGTTAGGGTTAAGGTTAGGGTTAGGATTAGTTTTAGAGTTAGGGTTAGGGTAAGGGTAAGAGTTAGTGTTAGGATTAGGTTTAGGGTTAGGGTAAGGGTTAGGGTTATGGTTAGGGTTAGGTTTAGGTTTATGTTTAGTGTTAGGGTTAGGGTTAACATAAGGGTTAGTGTTAGGGTTAGGTGTAGTGTTGGGGTTAAGTTTAGGTTTAGGGTAAGGGTTAGGTTTAAGTTTAGATTTAGGTTTAGGGTTAGGTTTAGGGTTATGGTTAGGGTTAGGGTTAGTGTTAGGGTAAGGATAAGCGTTAGGGTTAAGTTTAGGGTTAGGGTTAGTGTTAGGGTTAGGTTTAAGGTTAGGGTTAGAGTGTGGGTAAGGGTAAGGGTTAGGGTTAGGTTTAGGGTTACGGTTAGGGTTAGGGTTAGGGTTATGGTTAGCGTAAAGTTAAGGGTTAAATTTAGGGTTAGGGTTAGGTTTAGGGTTAGGGTTAGGGTTAGTGTTAGGGTAATGATAAGGGTTAGGGTTAAGTTTAGGGTTAGGGTTAGAGTTAGGGTTAGGTTTAAGGTTAGGGTTAGGGTGTGGGTAAGGGTAAGGGTTAGCGTTAGGGTTAGGGTTAGGGTTAGCGTAAAGTAAGGGTTAAATTTAGGGTTAGGGTTAGGTTTAGTGTTAGGGTTAGGGTTAGTGTTAGGGTAAGGATAAGTGTTAGGGTTAAGTTTATTGTTAGGGTTAGAGTTAGGGATAGGTTTAAGGTTAGGGTTAGGGTGTGGGTAAGGGTAAGTGTTAGGGTTAGGTTTAGGGTTAGGGTTAAGGTTACAGTTAGGGTTAGGGTTAGGGTAGGGTAAGGATATGTGTTAGGGTTAGGGTTAGGGTTAGGTTTAGGGTTAGGGTTAGCGTTAGGGTAAGGGTAAGGGTTAGGGTTAGGTTTAGGGTTAGGTTAAGGGTTAGGGTTAGGTGTTAGGCTTTGGTTTCGGGTGAGGGTAAGGGTTAGGGTTAGGGTTAGGTTTACGGTTAGGGTAAGGGTACGGGTTAGTGTTACGTTTATGTTTAGGTTTAGAGTTATGCTTAGGGAAAGGGCAAGGGCTAGGTTTAGGTTTAGGGTTAAGGTTAGGCTTAGGGTTAGGGTTAGGTTTAGGTTTAGGTTAGAGTAAGGGTAAGGGTTAGGGTTAGGGTTAGGGTTAGGGTTGGGTTTAGGGTTAGGGTAAGGGTAAGAGTTAGGTTTAGGGTTAGGTTTAGGGTAAGGGTTAGGGTTAGGGTTAGGGTTATGGTAGGGGTTAGGGTAAGGGTAAGTGTTAGGGTAAGGGTTAGGGATAGGATAAGGGTAAGAATTAGGGTTAGGGTTAGGGTTAGATGTTAGGTTTAGGGTTAGGGTTAGTGTTATGTTTAGGGTTAGGGTTAGGGTAAGGGTAACGGTTATGGTTAGGGTTAGGGTTGGGGTTAGTGTTAGGTTTAGTGTTAGGGTTAGGGTAAGGGCAAGGGTTAGGGTTAGGGTTAGGTTTAAGGTTAGTGTTAGGTTTAGGGTTAGGATTAGGTTTAGGGTTAGGGTTAGGGTAGAGGTAAGGGTTAAGTTTAGGGTTAGAGTTAAGGTTAGGGTGAGGGTTAGGGTTAGGGGTAGGGTAAGGGTTAGCGTTAGGGTTAGGGTAAGGGTTAGGGTTAGAGTTAGGGTTAGGGTTTGGGTTAGGCTAAGGGTAAGTGTTAGGGTTAGGGTTAGGGATAGGATAAGGGTAAGGGTTAGGTTTATGGTTAGGGTTAGGGTAAGGGTTAGGGTCAGGGTTAGGGTTAGGGGTTAGGTTTAGGGTAAGGTTTAGCGTTAGGGTTAGGGTAAGGGTAAGGTTTAGGGTTAGAGTTAGGGTTAGGTTTAGGGTTTGGGTTAGGGTAGGGGTAAGGGTTTGGGCTAGGGTTAGGTTAATGTTAGGGTCAGGGTTAGGTTAGGGTAAGGGTTAGGGTTAGGGTTAGGTAAGGGTTATGGTTAGGGTTAGGATTAGGGTAGTTGTTAGGGTAGGGTAAGTGTTAGGGTTAGGGTAAGGGATAGAATAAGGGTAAGGGTTAGGGTTAGGGTTAGGTTTAGAGTAAGGGTTATGGTTAGTGTTTGGGTTAGTGTTTGGTAAGGGTAAGCGTTAAGGTTAGCGTTAGAGTTAGGGTTAGGGTAAGGGTTAGGGTTAGGGAAAGGGTAAGGTTTAGTGTTAAGGTTAGGGTTGGGGTTAGATTTAGGGTTAGGGTTAGGGTTAGGGTAAGGGTAAGTGTTATGGTTAAAATTAGGGTTAGGGTTAGGGTAAGGGTTAGGATTAGGGTTTGGATTAGGTTTAGGTTTAAGGTGAGGGTAAGGGTAAGGGTTAGTTTTAGGGTTAGGGTTAGGGTTAGTGTAAGTTTAAGGGTTAGGGTTAGGGTTAGGGTTACAGTAAGGGTGAGTTTTAGGGTTAGGGTTAGGGATAGGTTAAGGTTAAAAGTTAGGGTTAGGGTTAGGGGTTAGATTTAGGGTTAGGGTTAGGGTAGGTTTAGGGTTAGGGTTAGGGTAAGGGTAAGGGTTAAGGTTATGGTTAGGTTTAGGTTTAGTGTTAGGGTTAGGGTAAGGACAAAGGTTAGGGTTAGGGTTAGTTTTAGGGTAAGGTTTAGGTTAGGGTTAGGGTTAGGGTAAGGGTAAGGGTTAGGGTTAGGTTAGGGTAAGGATAAGGGTTAGGGTTAGGGTTAGGGTTAGAGTTAGGGTAAGGGTAAGAGTTAGGGTTAGGGTTAGGGTTTGGGGTTAGGTTTAGGGTTAGGGTTAGGCTTAGGTTTAGGGTTAGGTTTAGGGTAAGGGTAAGTTTTAAGGAAAGGGTTAGGGTTAGTGTTAGGTTTAGTGTTAGGGTTAGGGTAAGTGCAAGGGTTAGTTTTAGGGTTAAGTTTAGGGTTAGGGTTAGTGTAGGGGTAAGGGTTAGGTTAGGGTTAGGGTTAAGGTTAGGGTCAGGGTTAGGGTTAGGGTTAGGGTAAGGTTTAGCGTTAGGATTAGGTAAGGGTTAGGGTTAGGGTTAGGGATAGAATAAGGGTAAGGGTTAGGGTTAGGGTAGGGTTAGAGTAAGGGTTAGGATTAGGGTTTGGGTTAGGGTTAGGTAAACTGTAAGGGTTAGGTTAGGGTTAGTGTCAGGTTTAAGTTAAGGGTTAGGGTTAGGTTTAGGGTTAGTTTTAGGGTTAGGTTAGGGTTAGGGTAAGGGTAAGGGTTAGGGTTAAGGTTAGGGTTAGGGTTAGGGTTAGGGTAAGGGTAAGGGTTAGGTTTAGGTTTAGGGTTAGGTTTAGGGTAAGGGTAAGAGTTAGGTTTAATGTTAGGGTTAGGGTTAGGGTTAGGGTTAGGGTAAGGTTTAGTGTTAAGTTTAGGGTCAGGGTTAGGTTTAGGGTTAGGGTTAGTGTAGGGTAAGGGTAAGGGTTAAGGTTAAAATTAGGGTTAGTGTTAGGGTAAGGGTTAGGGTTAGGGTTATTGTTAAGGTAAGGGTAAGGGAAAGGGTTAGGGTTAGGGTAAGGGTTAGTTTTAGGGTTACGGTTAGGTTTAGAGTTAGGGTTAGGGTTAGTGTAAGGGTAGGGTTTAGGGTTAGGTTTAGGGTAAGGGTTAGGTTTAGGGGTTAGGTTTATGGTTCGGGTAAGGGTTAGGGTTAGTGTTAGGGTTAGGGTTAGGGTAAGGGTTAGGGTTAGGGTTAGGGTTAGGGGTTAGGTTTAGGGTAAGGTTTAGCGTTAGGGTTAGCGTAAATGTAAGGTTTAGGGTTAGAGTTAGGGTTAGGTTTAGGGTTAGGGTTAGGGTAGGGGTAAGGGTTTGGGTTAGGGTTAGGTTAAGGTTAGGGTCAGGGTTAGGGTTAGGGTAAGGGTTAGGTTTAGGGTTAGGTAAGGGTTAGGGTTAGGGTTAGGGTTAGGGTAGTTGTTAGGGTAGGGTAAGTGTTAGGTTTAGGGTAAGGGATAGAATAAGGGTAACGGTTAGGGTTAGGGTTAGGGTTAGAGTAAGGGTTATGGTTAGTGTGTGGGTTAGGGTTTGGTAAAGGTTAAGGGTTAAGGTTAGCGTTAGAATTAGGGTTAGGGTAAGGGTTAGGGTTAGGGTTAGGGATAGTTTAAGGGTAAGTGTTAGGGTTAAAATTAGGGTTAGGGTTAGGGTAAGGGTTAGGATTAGGGTTAGGATTAGGTTTAGGTTTAAGTTGAGGGTAAGGGTAAGGGTTAGTTTTAGGGTTAGGGTTAGGGTTAGTGTAAGTTTAAGGGTTAGGGTTAGGGTTAGGGTTAGGGTAAGGGTTAGTTTTAGGGTTAGTGTTAGGGTTAGGTAAGGGTAAGGGTTAGGGTTAGGATTAGGGTTAGGTTTAGGGTAAGGTTAGATTTAGGGTTATGGTTAGGTTTAGGGTTAGGGTTAAGGGTAAGGGTTAGGGTTGGGGTTAGGGTTATGTTTAGTGTTGGGGTTAAGGTTAGGGTTTGGGTAAGTTTAAGGTTTAGTTTATGGTTAGGGTTAGGTTAAGGGTAAGGGTAAGAGTTAGGGTTAGGGTAGGTTTAGAGTAAGGGTTAGGGTTAGGGTTCTGGTTAGGGTAGGGGTTAGGGTAAGGGTAAGTGTTAGGGTTAGGGTTAGGTTTAGGATTAGGGTAAGAATAAGGGTTAGGGTTAGGGCTAGGGCTAGGTTTAGGGTTAGGGTTAAGGTAGGGGTAAGGTTTATGTTAGGGTTAGCGTTAAGGTTAGGGTCAGGGTTAGGGTTAGGGTTAGGTTAAGGGTTAGGGTTAGGGTTAGGTAAGGGTTAGGGTTAGGGTTAGGGTTAGGGTTAGGGTAGTTGTTAGGGTAAGGCTTAGTGTTAGGGTTAGGGTTAGGGATAGAATAAGGGTGAGGGTTAGGGTTAGGGTTAGGGTTAGTGTAAGGGTTAGGATTAGTGTTTGGGTTAGGGTTAGTTAAAGGGTAAGGGTTACGGTTAGCGTTAGGTTTAGGGTTAGGATAAGGATTAGGGTTAGGGTTAGGGTTAGGGTTAGGTTTAGGGTTAGGGTTACGGTTAGTGTTAGGGTTAGGTTTAGGGTAAGGGTTATGGTTAGGGAAAGTGTAAGGGTTAGTGTTAAGGTTAGGGTTGGGGTTAGGTTTAGTGTTAGGGTTAAGGTTAGGGTAAGGGTAAGTGTTAGGGTTAGGGTTAGGTTTAGGTTTAAGGTGAGTGTAAGGGTAAGGGTTAGTTTTAGGGTTAGGGTTAGGGTTAGGGTAAGGGTAAGGGTAAGGGTTAGGGTTAGGGTTAGGGTAAGGGATAGTTTTAGGGTTAGGGTTATGGTTAGAGTTAGGGTTAGGGTTAGTGTAAGGGTAGGGGTGGGGTTAGTGTTAGCGTCAGGGTTAGGGTAAGGGTTAGGGTTAGGGTTAGGCTTATGGTTAGGATAAGGGTTATTGTTAGTGTTAGGTTTAGGGTTAGGGTAAGGGTTAGGGTTAGGGTTAGGGTAAGGGTTAGGGGTATGTTTAGAGTTAGTTTAAGGGTTAGGGTTAGGGTTAGGGTTAGGGTTAGGTTTAGGTTTAAGGTGAGCGTAAGGGTAAGGGTTAGTTTTAGGGTTAGGGCTAGTGTTAGTGTAAGTTTAAGGGTTAGGGTTAGTGTAAGGGTTAGTTTTAGGGTTAGGGTTAGGGTTAGGTAAGGGTAAGGGTTAGGGTTAGGATTAGGGTTAGGGTTAGGGTAAGGTTAGATTTAGGGTTATGGTTAGGTTTAGGCTTAGGATTAAGGTAAGGGTAAGGGTTAGGGTTAGGGTTAGGGTTAGGTTTACTGTTGGTGTTAAGGTTAGGGTTAGGGTAAGTTTAAGGTTTAGTTTAGGGTTAGGGTTAGGGTAAGGGTAAGTCTTAGGGTTAGGGTTAGGGTTAGGTTTAGGGTTAGGGTAAGGGTAAGAGTTAGGGTTAGGGTTAGGTTTAGGGTAAGGTTTAGGGTTAGGGTAGGGTTAGGGTAGGGGTTAGGGTAAGGGTTAGTTTTAGGGTTAGGGCTAGTGTTAGTGTAAGTTTAAGGGTTAGGGTTAGGGTAAGGGTAAGTGTTAGGGTTAGGGTTAGTGTTAGGTTTAGTGTTAGGGTTAGGGTAAGGGCAAGGGTTAGGGTTAGGGTTAAGATTAGGGTTAGGTTTAGGGTTAGGATTAGGTTTAGGGTAAGGTTTAGGGTAGGGGTAATGGTTAGGGTTAAGGTTAGGGTTAAGGTTAGGCTTAGCCTTAGGCTTAGGTTTACGGTAAGGGTTAGGGTTAGGGTAGGGGTTAGGGTAAGGGTAAGTGTTAGGGTTCGGGTTAGGGTAAGGGTTAGGGTTAGGCTTTGGGTTAGGGTTAGGGAAAGTGTAAGGGTTAAGGTTAGAGTTAGGGTTAGAGTTAGGGTAAGGATTATGGTTAGGGTTAGGGTTAGGGTAAGTGTTAGGGATAGGGTTAGGTTTAGCATTAAGATTAGGGTTAGGGTTATTGTTAGGGTAAGGTTTAGAGTTAGGGTTAGGTTAAGGGTAAGGGGTGGGGTTAGGGTTAGTGTTAGGTTTAGAGTAAAGTTAAGATTTAGGGTTAGGGTTAGCGTTAGGGTTAGGGTTAGGGTTAGGGTTAGGTTTAGGATTAGGGTAAGAATAAGGGTTAGGGTTAGGGTTAGGGCTAGGTTTAGGGTTACGGTTAAGGTAGGGGTAAGGGTTTGGGTTAGGGTTAGCGTTAAGGTTAGGGTCAGGGTTAGGGTTAGGGTAAGGGTTAGGTTTAGGGTTAGGTAAGGGTTAGGGTTAGGGTTAGGGTTAGGGTAGTTGTTAGGGTAAGGGTAAGTGTTAGGTTAGGGTTAGGGATAGAATAAGGGTGATGGTTAGGGTTAGGGTTAGAGTAAGGGTTAGTGTTTGGTTAGGGTTAGGTAAAGGGTAAGGGTTAAGGTTAGCGTTAGGTTTAGGGTTAGGGTAAGGATTAGAGTTAGGGTTAGGTTTAGGGTTATGGTTGGGTTTAGGATTAGGGTTACGGTTAGGGTTAGGGTTAGGGTTACGGTAAGGGTTAGGGTTAGGGGAAGGGTAAGGGTTAGTGTTAAGGTTAGGGTTGGTTGGGGTTAGGTTTAGGGTTAGGGTTAAGTTTAGGGTAAGGTTAAGTGTTAGGGTTAAAATTAGGGTTAGGGTTATGGTAAGGTTTAGGATTAGGGTTAGGGTTAGGTTTAGGTTTAAGGTGAGGGTAAGGGTAAGGGTTAGGTTTAGGGTTAGGGTTAGGGTTAGGGTAAGGGTATGGGTTAGCGTTAGGGTTAGGGTTAGGGTAAGGGATAGTTGTAGGGTTAGGGTTAGGGTTAGAGTTAGGGTTAGGGTTAGTGTAAGGCTAGGGGTGGGGTTAGTGTTAGCTTCAGGGTTAGGGTAAGCGTTAGGGTTAGGGTTAGGCTTATGGTTAGGATAAGGGTTAGGGTTAGTGTTAGGTTTAGGGTTAGGGTAAGGGTTAGGGTTAGGGTTGGGGTAAGGGTTAGGGGTATGGTTAGAGTTAGTTTAAGGGTTAGGGTTAGGGTAATTGTTAGGGTTAGGTTTAGGGTTAGGTTTAGGGTTAGGTAAGGGTACGGGTTAGGGTTATGATTAGGGTTAGGTTTAGGGTTATAGTTAGGGTAAGGGCAAGGGTTAGGTTTAGGGTTAGGCTTAAGGTCAGGGTTATGGTTAGGGTTAGCGTTAGGTGTAGGGTTGGGGTCAGGGTAAGGGTAAGGGTTAGGGTTAGGGTTAGGGTTAGGGTTATGGCTAGGTTTAGGGTAAGGTTTAGGGTTAGGGTTAGGGTTAGCGTTAGATTTAGGTTTAGGGTTAGGGTAAGGGTAAGGGTTAGGGTTAGGGTTAGGGTTAGGTTAAGGATTAGGGTCAGGTGTTAGGTTTAGGGTTAGTGTTAGGGTTAGGGTAAGGGTTAGGTTTAGCGTTTGGGTAAGGGTTAGTTTTAGGGTTAGGGTTAGGGTTAACTAAGGGTAAGGGTTAGGGTTAGGATTAGGCTTACGGTTAGGGTAAGGTTAGGGTTAGGGTTAGGGTTAGGGTTAGGGTAAGGGTAAGGGTTAGGGTTAGGGTTAGGGTTACGTTTAGTGTTGGGGTTAAGGTTAGGATTAGGGTAAGTTTAAGGTTTAGGTTAGGGTTAGGGTTAGGGTAAGGGTAAGTGTTATGGTTAGGGTTAGGGTTAGGTTTAGGGTTAGGGTAAGGGTAAGGGTTAGGGTTAGGGTTAGGTTTAGGGTAAGGGTTAGGGTTAGGGTTAGGTTTAGTGTAGGGGTTAGGGTAAGGGTAAGTGTTAGGGTTAGGGTTAGGGATAGGATAAGGGTAAGATTTAGGTTTAGGGTTAGTGTTAGGGTTAGGGTTAGGGTTAGGGTTAGGGTAAGGGTAAGGGTTAGGTTTTAGGTTAGGGTTAGGGTTATGGTTAGGGTTATGGTAAGGGTAAGGGTTAGGTTGAGGTTTAGGGTTAGGTTTAAGTTAAGGTTAAGGGTAAGCTTTATGTTTAGGGTTAGCGTTAGGTTTAGGGTTAGGGTTAGGGTTAGGGTTAGGGAAAGGATAAGGGTTAGGGTTAAGTTTAGGTTTAGGGTTAGGGTTAGGTTAAGGGTAAGGGTTGGGGTTAGGGTTAGGTTTAGGGTTAGGGTTAGAGTAAGGGTTAGGGTGAGGGTTAGGGTTAGGGTTAGAGTTAGTGTTAGGGTTATGATAAGGGTAAGGGTTAGGGTTAGGGTTAAGGTTAGGGTAAGGTTAAGGTTAGTGGTTAGGGGTTAGGGTTAGGGATAGGGTTAGGGTAAGGTTTAGGGTTAGGGTTAGGGTAAGGGTAAGGGTTAGGGTTAGGGTTAAGGTTAGGATTAGTGTTAGCGTTACGGTAAGGGAAAGTGTTAGTTTTAGGATTAGGGTTAAGTTAAGGATAAGGGTTAGGTTAGGGTTAAGGTAAGGGGAAGGGTTAGGGTTAGGGTTAGGTTTAGGGTTAGAGTAAGGGTAATGTTTAGGGCTAGGGTTAGGGTTACGGTTAGGGTAAGGGTTAGGGTTAGTGTTAGGGTAGGGATAGGGTAAGGGTAAGTGTTAGGGTTAGTGTTAGGGTTAGAATAAGGGTAAGGGTTAGGGTTAGGGTTAGGGTTAGGTGTTAGTGTTAGGGTCAGGGTTAGAGTTAGGGTTAGAGGTTAGAGTTATGGTTAGGGTAAGTGTTAAGGTTAGGGTTAGGGGTTAAGGTTAGTGTTATTGATCGGTTACGGGTTAGGGTTAGGGTTAGGGTTAGGGTAATGGTAAGGTATAGGTTTAGGTTTAGGTTTAGGGTTAGGGTAAGGGTTAGGGTTAGGGTTAGGTATAGGGTAAGGGTAAGATTTAGGGTTAGGGTTAGGGTAAGGGTAATGGTTAGGGTTAGAGTGAGGGTTAGGGTTAGGGTTAGGGTTAGGGTTAGTTTTAGGGTTAGAGTAAGGAAAAGGTTTAGGGTTAGGTTTAGGGTTAGGGTAAGGGTTAGGGTTAGTGTTAGTGTTAGGGTAGGGTTTAGGATAAGGGTAAGTGTTAGGGTCAGGGATAGGGTAAGGATATGGGTAAGGGTTAGGGTTAGGGTTAGGGTTAGGGTTAGGGGTCAGGATTAGGGTTAGGGTTAGGGGTTAGGGTTAGTGTTAGGGTAATGGTTAGGGTTAGGGTTAGGGTAAGGGTTAGGGTTAGGAGTTAGGGTTAGTGTTAGGATTAGGTTTAGTGTTAAGGTTAGGGTAAGGGTAAGGTTTAGAGGTAGGATAAGTGTTAGGGTTAGGGTTAGGGTAAGGGTTAGGGTTAGTGTTGGGGTTAGGGTTAGGGTAAGTGTTAGGGTTAGGGTTAGCGTTTGGGTTAGTGTAAGGGTTAGGGCTAGGGTTAGGTTAAGGTTAAGGGTTACGGTTAGGGCTAGGGTTAGGTTTAGGGTTAGGGTTAGGATTATGCCAAGGGTAAGGGTTAGGGTTAAGATTATGGCTAGGGTTAGGTTTAGGGTTAGGGTTAGGGTTAGGGTAAGGGTTAGGTTTAGGTTTAGGGTTAGGGTAATGGTAAGAGTTAGGTTTTTGGTTAGGGTTAGGTTTAGGGTTAGGGTTAGGGTTAGAGTTAGGGAAAGGATAAGGGTTAGGGTTAAGGTTAGGTTTAGGGTTAGGGTTAGGGTTAAAGTTAGGGTTAGGGTTAGGGTAATGGTAAGGTTTAGGGTTAGGTTTAGGGTTAGGGTTAGGGTACGGTTAAGGGTTAGTGTTAAGGTTAGGGATAGGGTTAGGTTGAGGGTTAGGTTTAGGGTTAGGGTAAGGGTTAGGGTTAGGGTTAGGTATAGGGTAAGGGTAAGATTTAGGGTTAGGGTTAGGGTAAGGGTAATGGTTAGGGTTAGAGTGAGGGTTAGGGTTAGGGTTAGGGTTAGGGTTAGTTTTAGGGTTAGAGTAAGGAAAAGGTTTAGGGTTAGGTTTAGGGTTAGGGTAAGGGTTAGGGTTAGTGTTAGTGTTAGGGTAGGGTTTAGGATAAGGGTAAGTGTTAGGGTCAGGGATAGGGTAAGGATATGGGTAAGGGTTAGGGTTAGGGTTAGGGTTAGGGTTAGGGGTCAGGATTAGGGTTAGGGTTAGGGGTTAGGGTTAGTGTTAGGGTAATGGTTAGGGTTAGGGTTAGGGTAAGGGTTAGGGTTAGGAGTTAGGGTTAGTGTTAGGATTAGGTTTAGTGTTAAGGTTAGGGTAAGGGTAAGGTTTAGAGGTAGGATAAGTGTTAGGGTTAGGGTTAGGGTAAGGGTTAGGGTTAGTGTTGGGGTTAGGGTTAGGGTAAGTGTTAGGGTTAGGGTTAGCGTTTGGGTTAGTGTAAGGGTTAGGGCTAGGGTTAGGTTAAGGTTAAGGGTTACGGTTAGGGCTAGGGTTAGGTTTAGGGTTAGGGTTAGGATTATGCCAAGGGTAAGGGTTAGGGTTAAGATTATGGCTAGGGTTAGGTTTAGGGTTAGGGTTAGGGTTAGGGTAAGGGTTAGGTTTAGGTTTAGGGTTAGGGTAATGGTAAGAGTTAGGTTTTTGGTTAGGGTTAGGTTTAGGGTTAGGGTTAGGGTTAGAGTTAGGGAAAGGATAAGGGTTAGGGTTAAGGTTAGGTTTAGGGTTAGGGTTAGGGTTAAAGTTAGGGTTAGGGTTAGGGTAATGGTAAGGTTTAGGGTTAGGTTTAGGGTTAGGGTTAGGGTACGGTTAAGGGTTAGTGTTAAGGTTAGGGATAGGGTTAGGTTGAGGGTTAGGTTTAGGGTTAGGGTAAGGGTAAGGGTTAGGGTTATAATTAGGGTTAGTGTTAGGGTAAGGGTTAGGGTTAGGGTTAGGATTAGGTTTGGGGTTAGGGTTAGGGTAAGGGTAAGGGTAAGGTTTAGGTTTAGGTTTAGGGTTAGGGTTAGGGTAAGGGTAAGGGGTAGGGTTAGGTTTAGTGTTAGGGTAAAGGTTAGTTTTAGGGTTAGGTTTAGGGTTACAGTTAGGGTTAGGTTAGTGTAAGGGTAGGGCTTAGGGTTAGGGTTAGGGTTAGGGTAAGGTTTAGGGTTAGGGGTTAGGGTTATGGTTATGGTAAGGGTTAGGGTTAGTGTTAGGGTTAGGGTAAGGGTAAGGATTAGGGTTAGGGTCAGGGTTAGGGTTAGAGTTATTTTTAGGGTTAGGTTTAGCATTAGGGTTAGGGTAAGGATAAGGGTTATTCTTAGGTTTAGGGTTAGGTTTAGGGTAAGGGTAAGATTTAGCGTTAGTGTTAGGGTTAGGGTTAGGGGAAGGTTAAGGGTTAGGGTTGGGGTTATGGTTAGGTTTAGTGTTAGGGTAAGGGTAAGGGTTAGGGTTAGAGTTAGGGTAAGGGTTAGGTTTCTGTTAGGGTTAGGGTAGGTGTTAGGGTTAGGGTAAGTGTTAGGGTCAGGTATAGGGTTAGGATAAGGGTAAGGGTTGGGGTTATGGTTAGGGTAAGGGTTAAGGTTAGGGGTTAAGGGTTAGGGTTAGGGATAGGGTTAGGGTAAGGTTTAGGGTTAGGGTTAGGGTTAGGGTAAGGGTAAGGGTTAGGGTTAGGGTTAAGGTTAGGATTAGTGTTAGCGTTACGGTAAGGGAAAGTGTTAGCTTTAGGATTAGGGTTAAGTTAAGGATAAGGGTTAGGTTAGGGTTAAGGTAAGGTTAAGGGTTAGGGTTAGGGTTAGGTTTAGGGTTAGAGTAAGGGTAATGTTTAGGGCTAGGGTTAGGGTTACGGTTAGTGTAAGGGTTAGGGTTAGTGTTAGGGTAGGGATAGGGTAAGGGTAAGTGTTAGGGTTAGTGTTAGGGTTAGAATAAGGGTAAGGGTTAGGGTTAGGGTTAGGGGTTAGGGTTAGGGTTAGGGTTAGGGTAAGTGTTAGGGTTAGGGTTAGGGGTTAAGATTAGTGTTATTGATCGGTTACGGGTTAGGGTTAGGATTAGGGTTAGGGTAATGGTAAAGTTTAGGTTTAGGTTTAGGTTTAGGGTTAGGGTAAGTGTTAGGGTTAGGGTTAGGGGTTAAGATTAGTGTTATTGATCGGTTACGGGTTAGGGTTAGGATTAGGGTTAGGGTAATGGTAAAGTTTAGGTTTAGGTTTAGGTTTAGGGTTAGGGTAAGGGTTAGGGTTAGGGTTAGGTTGAGGGTTAGGGTTAGGGTTAGGGTTAGTTTTAGGGTAAGGGTAAGATTTAGGGTTAGGGTTAGGGTTAGGGTAAGGGTAAGGGTTAGGGTTATGTTGAGGGTTAGGGTTAGGGTTAGGGTTAATTTTAGGGTTAGGGTAAGGAAAAGGGTTAGGGTTAGAGTTAGGGTAAGGGTTAGGGTTACTGTTAGGATTAGGGTAGGGGTTAGGGTTAGGGTAAGTGTTAGGGTCAGGGATAGGGTTAGGATAAGGGTAAGGGTTAGGGTTAGGGTTAGGGTTAGGGTTAGGGGTTAGGGTTTGGGTTAGGTTTAGGTTTAGGGGTTAGGGTTCGTGTTAGGGTTATGGTTAGGGTTAGAGTTAGGGTAAGGGTTAGGGTTAGGAGTTGGTTAGTGTTAGGGTTAGGTTTAGGGTTATTTTTAGGGTAAGGGTAAGGGTTAGTGTTAAGGTTAGGGTTAGAATTAGGTTTGGGGTTAGGTTTAGGGTAATGGTAAGCGTTAGGTTTAGGGTTAAAATTGGGGTTAGTGTTAGAGTAAGGGTTAGGATTAGTGTTAGGTTTAGGTTTAGGGTTATGGTTAGGGTAAGGGTAAGGGTTAGGTTTAGGGTTAGGGTAAGGGTGACGATTAGGGTTAGGGTTAGGGTTAGGGTAAGGGTAAGTTTTAGGGTTAGGGTTAGGGTTAGAGTTAGGGTTAGGGTTAGGGTTAGGGTAAGGTTTAGGGTTACTGTTTGGGTTAGGTTTGGGTAAGGGGTAGGGCTAGGGTTAGGGTAAGGGTTAGAGTTACGGGTTAGGGTTAGGGTAAGGTTTACGGTTAGGGTTAGGGTTAGGTTTAGGGTAAGGGTTAGGATTAGGGTTAGGTTTAGGGTTAGGTTAAGGGTTAGGGTTAGGGGTAGGTTTAGGTTTGGAGTTAAGGTTAGGGTTATGGTTAGGGTAAGGTTAAAGGTTAGGGTTAGGGTTAGGGTTAGGGTAAGGTTAGGGTTAGGGTTAGGGTTAGTGTTAGGATTAGGTTTAGGTTAGTGTAAGGGTTAGGGTTAGGGTTAGGGTTAGTGTTAGGGTTATGTTTAGGGTAAGGGTAAGGGTTAAGTTTAGGGTTAGGTTTAGGTTTAGTGTAAGGGTATGTGTTAATGTTAGGGTTAGGATTAGGGTTAGTGTTACTGTAAGGGTAAGGGTTAGGTTTAGGGTTAGGGTTAAGGTAAGCGTAAGGGTTAGGGCTAGGGTTAGAGTTAGGTTTAGGGTTAGGGTAAGGGTAATGGTTAGGGTTAGGGTTAGGTTTAGGTTTAGGATTAGGGTAAGGATAAGGGTTAGGGTTAGGGTTATGGTTTTGGTAAGTGTTAGGGTTATCGTTAGCGGAGGGGTTAGGGTAAGGGTTAGGGTTAGGGTTAGCTTTAGCATTAAGGTTAGGGTTAGGGTTAGGGTTAGGGTTATGGTTAGGGTACGGGTTAGGGTTAGGGTTAGGGTAGGGGTTAGGGTAAGGGTAAGTCTTAGGTTTAGGGTTAGGGTTAGAATAAGGGTAAGGGTTAGGGTTAGGGTTTGGGTTCGGTGTTAGTGTTAGGTTTAGGGTTAGGGTTAGGGGTAGGGGTAGGGGTTAGGGTTAGGGTTAGATTAAGTGTTAGTGTTAGGGGTTAGGGTTAGTGTTAGGAATCGGTTAAGGGTTAGGGTTAGGGTTAAGATAAGGGTTAGGGTTAGGGTTAGGGTTAGTGTAAGGGTTAGGGTTTGGGTTAGGGTTAGGGTAAGTGTTAGATTTAGGGTTAGGGTAGGGGTTAGGGTAAGGGTAAGTGTTAGTGTTAGGGTTAGGTTTAGAATAAGGGTAAGGGTTAGGGTTATGGTTAGGGTTAGGGTTAGGCTATAGGGTTAGGGGTAGGGTTAGGATTAGGGATTGGGGTTAGGGTTAGGGTAAGGGTTAGGGTTTGGGTTAGGGTTAGGGTTAGGGTAAGTGTTAGGGTTAGGGTTAGGGTAAGGGCTAGGGTTTACAGTTAGGGTTAATGTTAGGGTGAGGTTTAGGTTGAGGGTACGAGTAAGGGTAAGGGTTAGTGTTAAGGTTAGGGTTAGGATTAGGTTTAGGGTTAGGGTTAGGGTAAGGGTAAGGGTAAGGGTTAGGGTTTGGGTTAAAATTACGGTTAATG
>NW_028327816.1:57500-70000 GCF_031878675.1 Megascapheus bottae | reverse complement strand
TTTAGGGTTAGGGTTAGTGTAAGGGTTAGGGTTAGTGTTATGGTAAGGTTTAGGGTTAGGGTAAGGATAAGGGTTAGGTTTAGGGTGAGGGTTAGGGAAAGGGTAAGTGTTAGGGTTATGGTTAGGGTTAGGTTTAAGGTTAGGGTAAGGGTTATGGTTAGGTTTAGGGTTAGGTTTAGGATTGTTATTAAGGATAGGGTTAGGGTTAGGGTTAGGGTAAGGGTTAGGATTAGGGTTAGGGTTAGCATTAAGGTTAGTGTTAGGGTTAGGGTAAGGGTAAGTGTTACGGTTAGGGTCAGGGTTAGGGGTTACCGTTAGGTTTAGGGTTAGTATTAGGGTAAGGGTTAGGTTTAGGGTTAGGTTTAGGGTATGGGTTAGGGTTAGGTTTAGGGTTGGTTTAGGGTAAGGGTAAGGGTAAGGGTTAGGTTTAGCGTTAGGGTTAGGGTTAGGGTTGGAGAAAGGATAAGGGTTAGGGTTAAGTTTAGGTTTAGGGTTAGGGTTAAGTTTAGGGTTAGGGTTCGGGTAAGGGTAAGGGTTAGGATTAGGGTTAGGTTTAGGTTTAGGGTTAGGGCTAGGGTTAGGGTAAGGGTAAGGGTTAGGATTATGGTTAGAGATAGCGTTAGGGTTAGGGTTAGGGTAAGGGTAAGAGTTAGGGTTAGGGTTAGTGTTAGTGTAAGGTTAGGTTTAGGGGTTAGGGTTGGGGTTAGGGTAAGGGTTAGGATTAGTGTTAGAGTTAGCTTAGGGTTGTGGTAAAAGTTAGGGTTAGGGTTAGTGTTA
This sequence comes from Megascapheus bottae, assembly GCF_031878675.1. Taxonomy (NCBI): domain Eukaryota; kingdom Metazoa; phylum Chordata; class Mammalia; order Rodentia; family Geomyidae; genus Megascapheus; species Megascapheus bottae. Next base: position 69,223 of record NW_028327816.1, on the reverse strand, counting down.
GTGTAAGGGTTAGTGTTAGGGTTAGTGTTAGGTTAAGGGTAAGTATTAGGGTTAGGGTTAGGGTAATGGTTAGGGTTAGGGTTAGGTGTTAGGTTTAGGGTTAGAGTTAGGGTTAGTTTTAGGATTAGGTTTAGGGTAAGGGTAAGGGTTAGTGTTAGGATTCGGGTTAGGTTTAGGGTTGGGTTAGGGTAAAGGTAAGGGTTATGGTTAGGGTTAGGTTAAGTTTAGTGTTAGGTTTAGGGTAAGGGTAAGGATAAGGTTTAGGTTTAGGGTTAGTGTTAAGGTTGAGGTTACGGTTAGGATTAGGTTAGGGTAAGGGTTAGGGTTACGGTAAGTGTTAGGGTTAGGGTTAGGGTTACGGTTGGAGTTTTTGTTAGGTTAGTGTAAGGGTAAGGGTTATGGTTAGGGTTAGGGTAATGGTTAGGGTTAGGGGTTAGGGTTAGGATTAGGGTTAATGTAAGGGTAAGGGATAGGGTTAGGGTTAGGATTAGGTTTAGGGTATGGATAAGTGTTAGGGTTAGGGTTGGGGTTAGGGTAAGGGTTAGGTTTAGTGTTAGCGTTAGGTTTAGGGTTGGGTTTAAGGTTAGGCTTAGGGTTAGGGTAAGGGTTAGAGTTAGGGTTAGGGTTAGGGTTAGGGTTGGGGTTAAGGTTAGGGTTAGGGTTAGGTTTAGGGTTGGGGTTAAGGTTAGGGTTAGGGTTAGGTTAAGGGTAAGGATTAGCCTTAGGTTTAGGGTTAGGGTAAGGGTTAGGGTTAGGGTTAGGTTTAGGGTTACGGTTAAGGTTAGGGTTAGGGGTAGGGTTCGGGTTAGGGATAGCGTTAGCATAAGTGTAAGGGTTAGGGTTATGGTTACGGTTAAGGTAAGGTTAAGGGTTAGGGTTAGGGTTAGGGTTAGGTTTGAGGTAAAGGTTAGATTTAGGTTTAGTGTAAGGGTAAAGGTTAGGGTTAGGGATAGGGTTAAGGTTAGGGTTAGGTTTAGGATTAGGGTTAGGGTAAGGGTAAGGGTTAGGGTGAGGGTTAGGGTTAGGGTTAAGTTTAGGGATAGGGTTAGGGTAAGGGTAAGGGTTAGGTTAGGGTTAGAGTTAGGGTTATGGTAAGGGTTAGGGTTAGGTTTAGGTTTAGGGTTAGGGATAGGATTAGGGTGAGGGTAAAGGTAAGGGTTAGGGTTAAGGTTAGGGTTAGGGTTAGGGTAAGGGATAGGGTTAGAATTAGGGTTAGGTTTAGGGTTAGGGTTCGGTAAGGGTAAGGGTGAGGTTAGGGCTAGGGTTAGGTTTAGGATTAGGGTTAGGGAAAGGATAAGGGTTAGAATTAAGGTTAGGTTTAGGGTTACGGTTACGGTTAAGGTTAGGGTTAGCGTTAGGGTAAGGGTAAGGCTTAGGGTTAGGTTTAGGGTTAGGTTTAGGGTAAGGGTAAGGGTTAGGGTTAGAGTTTGGTTTAGGGTTAGGGTTAGGGTTAGGGTTAGGGTTAGGGTAAGGGTAAGGGTAAGGGTAAGGGTTAGGGTAAGTGTTAGGGTAAGGGATAGGGTTAGGGTTAGTTTTAGGGTTGGGGTTAAGTTTAGGGTTAGGGTTAGGTTTAGGGTTACGGTTAGGATAAGGGTTAGGTTTAGGTTTAGGGTGAGGGTTAGGGTAAGGGTAAGGGTTAGGATTAGAGTTAGAGTTAGAGTTAGGGTTAGGGTTAGGGTAAGGGTTAGGGTTAGGTTTAGGGTTAGCATTAAGGTTAGAGCTACATCTACGGTTAGGGTAAGGGTAAGGGTTAGGTTTAGGGTTAGGGTTGGGGTAAGGGTTAGTGTTAGGATAAGGGTTAGGGTTAGGTTTAGGGTAAGTGTAAGGGTAAGTGTTAGGGTTAGGGTTAGGTTTAGGTTTAGGGTTAGGGCAAGGTTTATGGTTAGGGTTAGGTTTAGGTTTAGGGCTGGGATTAAGGTTAGGGTTAGTGTTATGGTTAGGGTAAGGGTTAGGTTTAGGGTTAGGGTTAGCATTAAGGTTAGGGTTAGGTTTAGGGTAAGGGTAAGGGTTAGGATTAGGGATAGGATTAGGGTTAGGTTTAGGTTTTGGGTTAGCGTTAGGGTGAGGGTAAGGGTTAGGGTAAGTGTTAGGCTAAGGGTTAGGGTTAGGGTTAGGTTTAGGGTTGGGTTTAAGGTGAGGGTTACGGTGACGGTTAGGTTTAGGGTTAGGGTTAGGGTATGGATTAGGTTTAGGGTTAGTGTTAGTTTTAGGGTTAGGGTTAATTTTAGGGTTAGGGTTAGCGTAACGGTTAGGGTTAGCGTTATGGTTAGGGTTAGGGTTATGGGTTAGTGTTAGTGTTAGGATTAGGGTTAGTGTTAGCGTTAGGGTAAGGGTAAGGGTTAGGGTTAGGGTAAGGGTTAAGGTAAAGGTAAGTGTTAGGGTTAGGGTTAGGGTTAGGGTTAAAGTTAGGGTAAGGCTTAGAGTTAGGGTTAGGGTTAGCTTTAAGTTTAGGTGTAGGGTTACTGTTAGGGTTAGGTTAGGGTTAGGGTAAGGGTATTTCTTAGGTTTAGGGTTAGCGTTAGGGAAAGAGTAAAGGTTAGGGTTAGGGTTAGGTTTAAGGTAAGGGTAAGGGTTAGGGTTAGGGTTAGGATTACGTTTAGGGTAAGGGTTAGGGTTAGGTTTAGGGTAAGTTTAAGGTTTACGGTTAGGGTTAGGGTTAGGGTAAGGGTAAGGGTTAGGGTTAGGGTTATGGTTAGGTTTAGGGTTAGGGTAAGTATAAGGGTTAGGGTTAGGGTTACGGTAAGGGTTAGGGTTAGGGTTAGGGTAAGTGTTAGGGTAAGGTTTAGGGTTAGGTTTAGGTTTAGGGTTGGGATTAAGTTTAGGGTTAGGGTAAGGGTAAACGTTATGGTTAAGTTTAGGATTAGGGTAAGTGTTAGGTTTAGGGTTTGGGTTAGGTTTATAGTTAGGGTTAGGGTAAGGGTAAGGGTTAGGATTAATGTTAGTGTTAGGTTTAGGGTTAGGGTTAGGTTTAGGGTTAGGGTGAGGGTTAGATTTAGGATTAGGTTTAGGTTTAGGTTTAGGGTTAGGGGTAGGTTAATGGTAAGGTTTAGGGTTAGGGTTAGGGTAAAGGTAAAGGTTAGGGTTAGGTTTAGGGTTAGGATTAGGGTAAGCGTAAGGGTTAGGTTTATGTTTAGAGTTAGGTTTAGGGTAAGGGTAAGGGTTAGCGTTACGGAGAGGGTTAGATTTAGGGTTAGGGTTAGGGTTAGGGTAAGGCTAATGGTTAGATTTAAGGTTAGGGTTTGGGTTAGGGTTAGGGTTAGGGTTAGGGTTACGTTTAGGGTTAGGGTTAGGGTAAGGGTAAGGGTTAAGTTTGAGGTTAGGGATAGGGTTAGGGTTAGGGTTAGGATAAGGGTTAGGGTTAGGGTAAGGGTTATGGTTAGTTTTAGGGTTAGGGTTAAAGTTAGGGTTAGGGTTAGGGTAAGGGTAAGGGTTAGGGTTAGGGTTAGGGTTAGGGTAAGGGTTAGGTTTAGGGTTAGGGTTAGAGTTAGGGTTAGGGTTAGGGTAAGGGTAAGCGTTAGGGTTAGGGTTAGGGTTAGGGTAAGGGTTAGGGTTAGGGGTTAGGGTTAGGATTAGGGTTAGGGTAAGGGTAAGGGTTAGGGTTAGTGTTACTTTTAGGGTTAGTGTTAGTGTTAGTTTTAGGGTTAGGGTTAATGTTAGGGTTAGGTTTAGGGTTAGGGTAAGGATTAGTGTTAGGGTAAGGGTTAGGGTTAGGGTTAGGGTTAGGGTTAGGTTTAGGGTAAGGGTAAGGGTTAGGGTCAGGGTTAGGGTTAGGTTAAGAGTTAGGGTTAGGGGTTAGGGTTAGCGTTAGAGTTAGGGTTAGGGTAAGGGTTAGGGTTAGGGTTAGGGTTAGGGTAAGGGTTAGGTTTAGGTTTAGGGTAGGGTAAGTGTTAGGGTTAGGGTTAGGGTAAGTGTTAGGTTAAGGGTTAGGGTTAGGGTTAGGGTGAGGTTTAGGGTTGGGATTAAGTTTAGGGTTAGGGTAAGGGTAAACGTTATGGTTAAGGGTAGGGTTAGGGTTAGGGTAACGGTATGTGTTAGGGTTAGGGTTAGGTTTAGGGTTAGGGTTAGCGTTAGGGTAAGGGTAACATTTAGTGTTAGGTTTAGGGTTAAGATAAGGGTAAGGGTTAGGTTTAGGGTTAGGGTAAGGGTTAGGGTTAGGGTTAGGGTTAATGTTAGGGTTAGGGTAGGTGTTAGTGTTAGGGTTAGAGTAAGGGTAAGTGTTAGGGTTAGAGTTAGGGTTAGGGTAAGCGTAAGTGTTAGGGTTAGGGTTAGGGTTAGGGTAAGTGTTAGGGTAAGGGTTAGGGTTAGGGTTAGGTTTAGGTTGGGATTAAGGTTAGGGTTAGGGTTAGGGTAAGGGTAAGGGTTAGGGTTAGGGTTAGGGTAAGTGTTAGGGTTAGGGTTTTGGTTAGGGGTAGGGTAAGTGTAAGGGTTAGGGTTAGGGTTAGAGTTAGGGGTTATGGTTATGGTTAGGGTTAGGGTTAGGTTTAGGGTTAGGGTTAGGTTAAGGTTAAGGGTTAGGTTTAGGATTAGAGTTAGGGTTAAGTTTGAGGTTTGTGTTAAGTTTAGAGTAAGGGTTAGGGTTAGGTTTAGGGTGTGGGTTAGGGTTAGGTTTAGGGTTAGGGTTAGAGTTAGGATTAGGATTAGGGTAAGGGTAAGGGTTTGGGTTAGGGTTAGGGTAATGGTTAGGGTTAGGGGTTAGGGTTAGTGTTAGGGTTATTTTAAGGTTTAGGTATGGGGTTAGGGTTAGGATAAGGGTTAGGGTTAGTGTTAGGGGTTAGGGTAAGTGTTAGGGTTAGGGTTAGGTTTAGGGTTGGGGTTAAGGTAAGGGTTAGGGTTAGGGTAAGGGCAAATGTTAGGATTAGGGTTAGGGTTAGAGTAAGGGTTAAGTTTAGGGTTAGGGTTAGGGTTAGGTGTTAGGTTTAGGGTTAGGGTTAGGGTTAGGTTTAGGGCTAGGGTAAGGGTAAGGGTAATGTATAGGGTTAGGGTTAGGTTAAGGATTGGGGTTAAGATAAGGGTTGGGGGTAGGGTAAGGGTAAGTGTTAGGATTAGGGTTAGGGTTAGAGTAAGGGTTAGGGTTAGGGTTAGCGTTAGGTGTTAGGATTAGGATTATGGTTAGGGTTAGGTTTAGGGTTAGTGTAAGGGTAAGGGTAAGGGTTAGGTTAGGGTTAGGGTTATGGTAAGGGTTAAGGTCAGGTTTAGGGTTAGGGTTAGCGTAAGGGTAAGGGTTAGGTTTAAGGTTGGGGTTAGGGTTTGGGTTAGGGTTAGGGTAAGGGAAACGGTTAGGGTTAGGGTTAGGTTTATGGTTAGGGTTAGGGTAACGTAAGGGTTAGGTTTAGGGTTGGGGTTAGGTTTAGGTTTAGGGTTAGGGTTAAGGTAAGGGTTAGCGTTAGGGTAAGGGTAAGGGTTAGACTGAGGGTAAGAGTTAGGGTTAAGTTTGAGGTTAGGGTTAAGTGTAGAGTAGGTGTTAGGGTTAGCGTTAGGGTGAGGTTTAGTGTTAGGTTTAGGGTTAGGTTTAGGTAAGGGTAGGGGTTAGGGTTAGGGTAAGGGTTAGGGTTAAGTTTGAGGTTAGGGTTAGGGTTAGGGTTAGGATAAGTGTTAGGGTTAGGGTTAGGGTAAGGGTTAGGGTTAGTTTTCGGTTAGGGTTAGAGTTAGGGTTAGGGTTAGGGTAAGGGTAAGGGTTAGGGTTACGTTTAGTGTAAGGGTTAGGTTTAGGTTTAGGGTTGGGGTTAGAGTTAGGGTTAGGGTTAGGGTAAGGGTTAGGGTAACGGTAAGTGTTAGTGTTAATGTTAGAATAAGGGTAAGGGTTAGGGTTAGGGTTAGGGTTACTGTTAGGTTTAGGGTTAGGTTTAGGTTAAGAGCAATTGTTAGGGTTAGAGTTAGGGTTAAGTTTAGGGTTAGGGTTAGGCTTAGGTTTAGGGTTAGGGTTAGGGTTAGGATAAGGGTTAGTGTTAGGGTAAGGCCTGGGTTAGGGTTAGGGTTACGGTTACGGTTAGAGTTAGGTTTAGGGTTAGTGTAAGGGTAAGGGTTAGGATTAGGGTTAGGGTTAGGGTTAGGTTAAGGGTTAGGTTTAGAGTTAGGTTTAGGGTTATGGTAAGTGTTAGTGTTAGGGTTAGGGTTAGGGTTAGGGTTAGGGTAAGGTTTAGGGTTAGGGTTAGGGTAAGGGTAAAGGTTAGGGTTAGGGTTAGGGTTAGGTTTAGGGTTAGGGTTAGGGTTAGGGTTAGGGTAAGCGTTAGGGTTAGGGTTAGGGTAAGGGTTAGGGTTATGGTTAGGATTGGGATTAGGTTTAGGGTAAGGGCTAGGGTTAGGGTTAGGGTTAGTTTTAGGGTTAGGGTTAGGGTTAGGGTTAGGGTTTCGGTTAGGTTTAGGATTAGGGTTAGGGTTAGGGGAAGGGGTAGGGTTAGCATTAAGTTTAGGGTTAGGTTTAGGGTTAGGGTTAGGGTAAGGGTAAGGGTTAGGGTTAGGGTTAGGTTTAGGATTAGGTTTAGTGTTGGGGTTAAGGTTAGGGTTAGGGTAAGTGTTAGGGTTAGGGTTAGGTTTAGGTTTAGGGTTAGGTTTAGTGTTACGGTTAGGGTTAGGGATAGGTTTAGGGTTAGGGTTAGTGTTAGTGTTAGGGTAAGGGTACGGGTTAGGGTTATGGTTAAGGTAAGGGTAAGGGTTAGGGTTAGGGTTAGGTTTAGGGTTAGGGTTAGGTTTAGGGTAAGGGTTAGGTTTAGGGTTAGGGTTAGGGTTAGGTTTAGGTTTAGGATAAGGATTATGGTTAGGGTTAGGGTTAGGGTTAGGGTAGGGGTAAGGGTTACGGTTAGGGTTAGGGTTAGGTTAAGGGTTAGGGTTAGGGTTAGGGTTAGGGTTACGGTTAGGGTTAGGGTTAGGTTAAGTGTATGTGTTAGGGTTAGTCTTAGTGTTAGGGTTAGGGTTAGGGTTAATATAAGGGTAAGGGTTAGGGTTAGGGTTAGTGTTAGGTTTAGGGTAAGGGTTAGGGTTAGGTTTATTGTAAGGGTAAGGTTTAGGGTTAGGGTTAGCTTTAGGGTTAGAGTAAGGGTAAGGGTTAGGGTTAGGGTTAGGGTTAGGGTTAGGGTTAGGGTAAGGGTTAGGGTAACGGTAAGTGTTAGTGTTAATGTTAGAATAAGGGTAAGGGATAGGGTTAGGGTTAGGGTTACTGTTAGGTTTAGGGTTAGGTTTAGGTTAAGAGCAATTGTTAGGGTTAGAGTTAGTGTTAAGGTTAGGGTTAGGGTTAGGGTTAGGGTTAGGTTTAGGGTTAGGGTTAGGGTTAGGATAAGGGTTAGTGTTAGGGTAAGGCCTGGGTTAGGGTTAGGGTTACGGTTACGGTTAGAGTTAGGTTTAGGGTTAGTGTAAGGGTAAGGGTTAGGATTAGGGTTAGGGTTAGGGTTAGGTTAAGGGTTAGGTTTAGAGTTAGGTTAAGGGTTATGGTAAGTGTTAGTGTTAGGGTTAGGGTTAGGGTTAGGGTTAGGGTAAGGTTTAGGGTTAGGGTTAGGGTAAGGGTAAAGGTTAGGGTTAGGGTTAGGGTTAGGTTTAGGGTTAGGGTTAGGGTTAGGGTAAGGGTAAGGTTTAGGGTTAAGTTAGGGTTAGGCTTAGTTTTAGGGTTAGGGTTAGGTTAAGTGTAAGGTTAGGGTTAGGATTAGGGTTAGGGTTAGGGTAAGGGTTAGGGTTAGGGTTAGGGTTAAGGTTAGGGTTAAGGTTAGTTTTATGGTTGGGGTTAGGGTTAGTGTAAGGGTAAAGGTTAGGGTTAGGATTAGGGTTAGGGTTAGGTTTAGGGTTATGATTATGGTAAGGGTAAGGGTAAGGGTAAGTGTTAGAGTTAGGGTTAGGTTTAGTGTTGGGCTTAAGGTTAGGGTTAGGGTTAGGGTTAGGGTTAGGGTTAGGCTTAGCTTTAGGGTTAGGTTTCGGGTTACGATTAGGGTTAGGGATAGGGTAGCGTTATGTGTTATGGTTAGGGGTAGGTTTAGGGTTAGGTTTAGGGTTAGGTTTACAGTAACGGTTAGGTTTAGGGTTAGGGTTAGGTTTAGGTTTAGGGTTAGGGTAAGGGTTATGGTTAGGGTTAGGGTTAGGGTTAGGGATAGGTTTAGGTTTAGTGTTGGGGTTAAGGTTAGGGTTAGGGTAAGGGTTAGGGTTAGGGTTAGGATTAGGGTAATGGTTAGGGTTAGGGTAGTGGTTAGGGTAAGTGTTAGTGTTAGGTTTAGGTTTAGGGTTAGGGTTAGGGTTAGGGTAAGCGTTAGGGTTAGGGTTAGGGTAAGGGTAAGGGTTAGGGTTAGGGATAGGTTTAGGTTTAGGGTTAGGGTTAGGGTTAGGTTAAGGATAAGGGTTAGGGTTAAGTTTAGGGTTAAGTTTAGTTTTAGGGTTAGGGTTAGGGTTAGGGTAAGGGGTAGGGTTAGGGTTAGGGTTAGGGTTAGGTTTAGGGTTAGGGGTTAGGGTTATGTTTTGGATTAGGGTTAGGTTTAGGGTTAGGGTTAGGTTTAGTGTTAGGGTTAGGGTTACGGTTAGGGTTAGGGTTAGGTTAAGGGAATGCGTTAGTGTTAGTGTTAGGGTTAGGGTTAGGGTTAGGGTTAATGTAAGGGTAACGGTTAGGGTTAGGGTTAGTGTTAGGTTTAGGGTAAGGGTTAGGGTTAGGTTTAATGTAAGGGTAATGTTTAGGGTTAGGGTTAGGGTTAGGGATAGGGTTAGGTTTTGTGTTGGGGTTAAGGTTAGGGTTAGGGTAAGGGTTAGGGTTAGGGTTAGGTTTAGGTTTAGGGTTAGGTTTATGGTGACGGTTAGGGTTAGGGATAGGGTAACGGTATGTGTTAGGGTTAGGGGTAGGGTTAGGGTTAGGGTTAGTGTTAGGGTAAGGGTACGGGTTAGGGTTATGGTTAAGGTAAGGGTAAGGGTTAGGGTTAGGGTTAGGGTTAGGGTTAGGTTTAGGGTAAGGTTTAGGTTTAGGGTTAGGGTTAGGGTTAGTTTTAGGGTTAGAGTTAGGGTTAGGGTAAAGTAAGGGTTAGGGTTAGGGTTAGGGTTAGGTTTAGTGTTAGGGTTAGGGTAAGGGTAAGGGTTAGGGTTGGGGTTATGGTTAGGTTTAGGGTTAGGGTTAGGTTTAGGTTTAGATTTAGGGTAAGGGTAATTGTTAGGGTTAGGGTTAGGGTTAGTGTTAGGTTTAGGGTTAGTGTTAGGGTGAGGGTAAGGGTTAGAGATAAGGTTAGGTTTAGGGTTAAGGTTAGGGTTAGGGTTAGGGATAGGGTTAGGGTTATGTTTAGGATAAGTTTTAGCGTTGGGCTTAGGTTGAGGATTAGGGTAAGGGTAAGGGTTAGGGTTAGAGTTAGGGTTAGGGAAAGGGTTAGGGTTATGGTTAGGGTTAGGGTTACTGTAAGGGTCAGTGTTAGGTTTAGGGTTAGGTTAGGTTCAGGGTTAGGATAAGGGTAAGAGCTAGGGTTAGGGTTAGGGTTAGGGTTAGGTGTTTAGGGTTAGGGTTAGGATCAGCGTAAGGGTTAAGGTTAGGGTTAGGGTTAGGTTTAGGGTTTGGGTTAGGGTTAGGTTTAAGGTAAGGGTAAGGGTTAGGGTTAAGGTTAGGGTTAGGGTTTGGTTTTATTGTTAGGGTTAGGATTAAGGTAAAGGTAAGGGTTAGGGTTAGGATTAGGGTTAGGATTAGGGTTAGGGTAAGGGTTAGGGTTCGGGTTAGGTTTAGGGTAAGGGTAAGGTTTAGGGTTAGGGTTAGGGTTAGTATTAGGGTAAGGTAAGGGTTAGGGTTAGGGGTAGGTTTAGGGTTAGGTTAGGATAACGGTAAGGGTAAGGGGTAGGGTTAGGTTTAGGGTTGGGGTTAAGGTTAGGGATAGGGTTAGGGTTCGGGTATGGGTAAGGTTTAGGGATAGGGTTAGGTTAAGGGTTAGGGTTATGGTTAGGGTTAAGTTTAGGGTTACGGTTAGGGTTAGGGTTAGATTAAGGGTATGTGTTAGGGTTAGTGTTAGTGTTAGGGTTAGGGTTAGGGTTAGGGTTATGGTAAGTGTTAGTGTTAGGGTTAGGTTTAGGGTTAGGGTTAGGTTTAGGTTAAGGTTTAGGGTTAGTGTTAGGGTAAGGGTAAAGGTTAGGGTTAGGGTTAGGTTAGGTTTAGGGTTAGGGTTAGGGTTAGGGTAAGGGTAAGGGTTAGGGTTAAGTTAGGGTTAGGGTTAGTTTCAGGGTTAGGGTTAGGTTAAGTGTAAGGGTTAGGGTTAGGATTAGGGTTAGGGTTAGGGTAAGGGTTAGGGTTAGGGTTAGGGTTAAGGTTAGGGTTAAGGTTAGTTTTATGGTTAGTGTTGGGTTAGTGTAAGGGTAAGGGTTAGGGTTAGGATTAGGGTTAGCTTTAGGGTAAGGGTTAGGGTTAGTGTTAGGGTTAGGCTTAGGTTTAGGGTTATGGTTATGGTAAGGGTAAGGGTTAGGGTTAGGGTTAGGTTTAGTGTTGGGGTTAAGGTTAGGGTTAGGTAATGGTTAGGGTTAGGGTTAGGGTTAGGTTTAGGGTTAGGTTTCTGGTTACGGTTAGGGTTAGGGATAGGATAACGGTATGTGTTTGGTTTAGGGGTCTGGTTAGGGTTAGGGTTAGTGTTAGGGTAAGGGTAAGGGTTAGGGTTAGTGTTAGGTTTAGGGTAAGTGTTAGGGTTAGGTTTATTGTCAGGGTAAGGTTTAGGGTTAGGGTTAGGTTTAGGGTTAGAGTAAGGATAAGGGTTAGGGTTAGGGTTACGGTAAGGGTTAGGGTAAGGGTAAGTGTTAGTGTTAATGTTAGAATAAGGATAAGGGTTAGGGTTAGGTTAGGGATACTGTTAGGTTTTGGGTTAGGGTTAGGGTAAGGGCAATTGTTAGGGTTAGAGTTAGGGTTAAGGTTAGGGTTAGCTTTAGGTTTAGGGTTAGGGTAAGGGTAAGGATTAAGGTTCAGGTTCCGGTTAAGGTTAGGGTTAGGGATAGTGTTAGTGTTAGGGTAAGGGTTAGGGTTAGTGTAAGGGTTAGGGTTATGGTTAGGGTTACGGTTACGGTTAGAGTTAGGTTTAGGGTTAGGGTAAGGGTAAGGGTTAGTGTTAGGGTTAGGGTTAGGGTTAGGTTAAGGTTACGGTTAGAGTTAGAGTTAGGGTTATGGTAAGTGTTAGTGTTAGTGTTAGGTTTAGGGTTAGGGTTAGGGTTAGGGTTAGGTTAAGGTTTAGGGTTAGGGTTAGGTTAAGGGTAAAGTTTAGGTTTAGGGTTAGGGTTAGGTTTAGGGTTAGGGTTAGGGTAAGGGTAAGGGTTAGGGTTAAGTTAGGGTTAGGGTTAGTTTTAGGGTTAGGGTTAGGGTAAGTGTAAGGGTTACGGTTAGGATTAGGGTTAGGGTTAGGGTAAGGGTTAGCTTAGGGTTAGGGTTAAGGTTAGGGTTAAGGTTAGTTTCATGAGTAGGGTTGGGTTAGTGTAAGGGTAAGGGTTAGGGTTAGGATTAGAGTTAGCTTTAGGGTAAGGGTTAGGGTTAGGGTTAGGTTTAGTGTTGGGGTTAAGGTTAGGGTTAGGGTAATGGTTAGGGTTAGGGTTAGGGTAAGGTTTAGGGTTACGTTTCGGGTTACTGTTAGGGTTAGGGATAGGATAAAGGTATGTGTTAGGTTTAGGGCTCTGGTTAGGGTTAGGGTTAGTGTTAGGGTAATGGTAAGTGTTAGGGTTAGGTTTAAGGTAAGGGTAAGGGTTAGGGTTAGGGTTAGGGTTAGGGTTAGGGTTAGGGTAAGGGTTAGGCTTAGGGTTAGGGTTAGGGTTAGGTT
>NW_028327816.1:22500-42500 GCF_031878675.1 Megascapheus bottae | reverse complement strand
GGTTATGTTTAGGTTTAGGGTAAGGGTAAAGTTTAGGGTTGGGGTTAGGGTTAGGGTTAGGGATAGAGTAAGGGTAAGGGTTAGGGTTATGCTTAGGGTTAGGGTTAGGTTTAGGGTTAGGGTAAGGGTAAGGTTTAGGGTTAGGGTTAAGTTTAGGGTTAGGGTTAGGGTTGGTGTAATGGTTAGGGTAAGGTAAGTGTTAGAGTTAGGGTTAGGGTTAGGGTAAGGGTAAGTGTTAGGTTTAGGGTTAGGGTTAGGTTAAGGGTTAGAGTTAGGGGTTAGGGTTAGGGTTAGGATTAGGGTAATGGTTAGGGTTAGGGTTAGGGTAAGGGTAAGGTTTAATGTTAGGGATAGGGTTAGGGTTAGAGTAGTGGTTAAGGTAAGGGTAAGTGTTAGAGTTAGGGTTAGGGTTAGGGTAAGGGTAAGGCTTAGGGTTAGGGTTAAGGTTAGATTAATGGTTAGGGTTAGGGGTTAGGGTTAGGCTTAGGATTAGGGTAATGGTTAGGGTTAGGATTAGGGTCAGTGTAAGGGTTAGGGTTAGGGTAAGTGTTAGTGTTAGTGTTAGGGTTAGGTTTAGAGTTAGGGTTATGGTTAAGGTAAGCGTTAGGTTTAGGGTTAGGGTAAGGGTAAGGTTTAGGGTTAGGGTTTGGGTTAGTATTAGCGTAAGGGTAAGGGTTAGGGTTAGTGTTAAGGTAAGAGTAAGGGTTAGGGTTACGGTTAGGGTTAGGGTTAGGGTTAGGGTAAGTGTTAGGGTTAGGATTAGGGTTAGGGTTAGGGTAAGGGGTAGGGTTAGCATTAGGTTTAGGGTTAGGATTAGGGTTAGGGTAAAGGTAAGGGTAAGGGTTAGGGTTAGGGTAAGTGTTAGTCGTAGGGTTAGGTTTAGGGTTAGGGTTAGGGTTAGGATTAGGATTAGGATTACGATTAGCGTTAGGGTAAGGGTTAGGTTAGGGTTAGGGTTAAGTTTAGGGTTAGGGTTAGTTTTAGGGTTAGGGTTGGTTTTAGGGTAAGAATAAGGGTTTGGGTTAGGATTATGGTTAGGGTTAGGGTAAGGAGTAGGGTTAGCGTTAATGTTAGGGTTAGGTTTAGAGTTAGGGTTAGGGTAAGGTTAAGGGTTAGGGTTAGGGTTAGGGTATGGGTAAGGGTTAGGGTTAGGGTTAGGGTTAGGGTTAGGATTAGGGTAAGGGTATGTGTTAGGGCTAGGGTAAGTGGTTGGGGTTAGGGTTAGGATAAGTGTTAGGGTTAGGGTTAGGGTTAGGGTAAGGGTTAGGGTTAGGGTTAGGGTTAGGTTTAGGGTTAGCGTTAGTGTAAGGGTAAGGGTTAGCTTTAGGGTTAGGGTTACGTTTAGTGTTGGGGTTAATGTTAGGGTTATGGTAAGGGTGAGGTAGGGTTAGATTTAAGGTTACGGTTAGGGTTAGGTTTAGGATTAGGGTAAGGGTATGTGTTAGGGCTAGGGTAAGGGGTTGGGGTTAGGGTTAGGATAAGTGTTAGGGTTAGGGTTAGGGTTAGGGTAAGGGTTAGGGTTACTATTAGGGTTAGGGTAAGGGTAAGAGTTAGGGTTAGGGATAGGGTTAGGTTTGGGGTTAGGGTTAGCGTTAGGGTAAGTGTAAGGGTAGGGTTAAGGTTAGTGTTAATGTTAAGTTTAGGGTTAGGGTTAGGGTTAGGGTATGGGTAAGGGTTAGGGTCAGGGTTAGGGTTAGGGTTAGGTTTAGGGTAAGGGTTAGGGTTAGGATTAGTGTTGGGGTTAAGGTTAGGGATAGGGTAAGGGTTAGATTTAGGTTTAGGGTAAGGGTAAGGTTTAGGGGTAGGGGTAGGGTTAGGGTTAAGGTAAGGGTAAAGCTTAGGGTTAGGGATAGGTTTAGTGTAAGGGTTAGGTTTAGGTTTAGGGCAAGTGTAAGGTTTAGGGTTCGGGTTAGGTTTAGGGTTAGGGATAGAGTAAGGGTAAGGGTTAGGGTTAGGCTTAGGGTTAGGGTTAGTTTTAGGGTTAGGGTAAGGGTAAGGTTTAATGTTAGGGTTAGGGTTAGGGTTAGGGTAGTGGTTAGGGTAAGGGTAAGTGTTAGAGTTAGGGTTAGGGTTAGGGTAAGGGTAAGGCTTAGGGTTAGGGTTAAGGTTAGGTTAACGGTTAGGGTTAGGGTTAGGGTTAGGATTAGGGTAATGGTTAGGGTTAGGATTAGGGTCAGGTTAAGGGTTAGGGTTAGGGTTAGGGTAAGTGTTACTGTTAGTGTTAGGGTTAGGTTTAGATTTAGGGTTAAGGTAAGCATTAGGGTTAGGGTTAGGGTAAGGGTAAGGGTTAGGGTTAGGGTTAGGCTTAGGGTAAGGGTAACGGTTAGGGTTAAGGTTAGGGTTAGGGTTAGATTTAGGGTTAGGGTTAGGGTAAGTGTTAGGGTTAGGATTAGGGTTAGGGTTACGGTAAGGGATAGGGTTAGCATTAGGTTTAGGGTTAGGTTTAGGGTTAGGGTTAAGGTAAGGGTAAGGGTTAGGGTCAGGGTTAGGGTTAGGGTAAGTGTTAGTCGTAGGGTTAGGTTTAGGGTTAGGGTTAGGGTTAGGGTTAGGGTTATGGTTAGGATTAGGATTAGCGTTAGGATAAGGGTTAGGGCTAGGGTTAGGGTTAAGTTTAGGGTTAGGGTTACTTTTAGGGTTAGGGTTAGTTTTAGGGTAAGAATAAGGTTTTGGGTTAGAATTAGGGTTAGGGTTAGGGTTAGGGTAAGGAGTAGGGTTAGCGTTAATGTTAGGGTTAGGGTTAGAGTTAGGATTAGGGTAAGGGTAAGGGTTAGGGTTAGGGTTAGGGTATGGGTAAGGGTTAGGGTTAGGGTTAGGGTTAGGGTTAGGAGTAGGGTAAGGGTATGTGTTAGGGCTAGGGTAAGGGGTTGGGGTTAGGGTTAGGATAAGTGTTAGGGTTAGGGTTAGGGTTAGGGTAAGGGTTAGGGTTAGGGTTAGGTTTAGGGTTAGGTTTAGGGTTAGGGTTAGTGTAAGGGTAAGGGTTAGGTTTAGGGTTAGGTTTAGGTTTAGTGTTGGGGTTAATGTTAGGGTTATGGTAAGGGTTAGGTAGGGTTAGATTTAAGGTTACGGTTAGGGTTAGGTTTAGGATTAGGGTAAGGGTATGTGTTAGGGCTAGGGTAAGGGGTTGGGGTTAGGGTTAGGATAAGTGTTAGGGTTGGGGTTAGGGTAAGGGTTAGGGTTACTATTAGGGTTAGGGTAAGGGTAAGAGTTAGGGTTAGCGATAGGGTTAAGTTCAGGGTTAGGGTTAGCGTTAGAGTAAGGGTAAGGGTAGGGTTAAGGTTAGTGTTAGGGTTAAGTTTAGGGTTAGGGTTAGGGTTAGGGTATGGGTAAGGGTTAGGGTCAGGGTTAGGGTTAGGGTTAGGTTTAGGGTTAGGTTTAGGGTAAGGGTTAGGGTTAGGATTAGTGTTGGGGTTAAGATTAGGGATACGGTAAGGGTTAGATTTAGGTTTAGGGTAAGGGTAAGGTTTAGGGTTAGGGTGAGGGTTAGATTTAGGGTTAGGGTAAGGGTTAGGGTTAGGGTTAGGGTAAGGGTTAATGTTAGTTTTAGGGTTAGGGTAGGGGTTAGGGTAAGTGTAAGTTTTAGGGTTGTTGTTATGGTTAGGGTAAGGATAATTGTTAGGTTTAGGGTTAGGGTTAGGGGTTAGGGTTATTGTTAGGGTTAGGGTTAGGGGGAGGGTTAGTGTTAGGGTTAGGTTAAGGGTTAGGGTTAGGGTAAGGGTAAGTGTTAGTGTTAGGGTTGGGTTTAGGATTAGGGTAAGGGTTAGGTTTAGGGTTAAGGTTAGTTTTAGTGTTGGGGTTAAGGTTAAGTTTAGGGTTAGGGTGAGGTTAAGGGTTAGGCTTAGGGTTAGGGTTACGGTAAGGGTAAGGGTAAGGGTTAGGGTTAGGGTTGGGGTTAAGGTTAGGGTTAGTGATAGTGTAAGGGTTAGGGTTAGGTTTAGGTTTAGGGTTAGGGTGAGGGTTAGGGTAAGGGTTAGGGTTAGGGTTAGCATTAAGGTTAGTGTTAGGGTTAGGGGAAGGGGAATGGTTAGAGTTAGGGTTAGGGTTAGGGGTTACGGTTAGGGTTAGGTTTAGGATTAGGGTTAGCGAAAGGCTAAGGTTTAGGGTTAGGGATAGGGTTAGGGTTAGGTTTAGGTTTAGGGTTACATTTTGGGTAAGGGTAAAGGTAAGGGTTAGGGTTATGGTTATGGTTAAGGTTAGGGTTATGGTTAGGGTAAGAGTAAAGGTTAGGTTAGGGTTAGGGTTAGGGTTAGGGTAAGGGTTAGGGTTAGGGTTAGGGTGAGATTTACGGTTAGGGTTAGGGTTAGGGTAAGGGAAAGGGGTAGGGTTAGGGTGAGGGTTACGGTTAGGATTAGGGTAAGGGTTAGGGTTAGGTTTATGGTTAGGGTTAGGGTAAGGGTAAGGGTTAGGTTTAGGGTTAAGGTTAGGTTTAGGGTTTTAGTTAGGGAAATGATAAGGGTTAGGGTTAAGTTTAGGTTTAGTTTTAGGGTTAGTGTTAGGGTTAGGTCAAGGGTAAGGGTTAGGGTTAGGCTTAGGGTTAAGGTTAAGGTAAGGGTTTAGGTTTAGGGTTAGGTTTACGGTTAGGATTAGGGTTTGGTTTAGGTTTAGGGTTAGGGTTAGTGTTAGGATAAGGGTATGTGTTAGGGTTAGGGTAGGGTTAGCGTTAGGGTAAGGGTAAGGGTTAGGGTTGGGTTAAGGGTTAAGTTAAGGGCAAGGGTTAGGGTTACGGTTAGGGTTAAGATTAGGGTAAGGGTTAGGGTTATGGCAGGGTTAGGGTAAGGGTAAGAGTAAGTATTAGGTTTAGAGTTTGGGTTAGGGTAAGGGTTAGGGTTAGGGTTAGGGTTAGGTTAGAGTTTAGGGTAAGGGTAAGTGTTAGAGTTAGTGTTAGGGTTAGGATAAGGGTAAGTGTTAGGGTTAGGGTTAGGGTTAGGGGTTAGGGTTAGGGTCAGGGTTAGGGGTTAGGGATAGGGTTAGGGTTAGGGTAAGGCTAAGTGTTAGGGTTAGGGTCAGGGTTAAGTTTAGGGTTAGGGTAAGGGTTAGGGTAAGATCTAGGGTTAAGTTTAGTGTTAGTGTGAGGCTTAGGATTAGGGTTAGCGTAAGGGTAAGGGGTAGGGTTAGGATTAGGTTAGGGTAAGGGTTAGGGTTAGGGTTAGGGTTAGCGTTAGGTTTAGGGTTATGGTTAGGGTAAGAGTAGGGTTAGGTTTAGGGTTACGTTTAGTGTTGGAGTTAAGGTTACGGTTAGGGTATGGGTTAGGGTTAGGTTTAGGGTAAGGGTAAGGTTTAGGGTTAGGGTTAGGGTTAGGGTTTGTGTTAGAGTAAGGGTAAGGCTGAGGGTTGGGTTACGGTTAGTTTTAGGGTTAGTGTTAGGGTTAGGGTAAGGGTAAGGGTTCGAGTTAGGATTAGGTTTAGGGTTACGGTAAGGGTTAGGGTTAGGGTTAGGGTTAGGTTTAGGGTTAGGTTTAGGGTAAGTGTAACGGTTAGGCTTAGGATTAGTGTTAGGATTAGGGTTGGGAATAAGGTTAGGGTTCTGATTAGGTTTAGGGTAAGGGTATGTGTTAGCGTTAGGGTTAGGGTTAGGGTTAGCGTTAGGGTAAGGGTAAGGGTTAGGTTTAGGGTTAGGGTTAAGCTAAGGGTAAGGGTTAGGGTTAGTGTTAGGGTTAGTTTTAGGTTAAGGTTTAGGGTTAGTTTTAGGGTAAGGGTAAGGTTTAGGGTTCGGGTTAGGGTTAGGGTAAGGGAAAGGGTTAGGCTTAGGTTTAGGGTTAGGGTTAGGTTTAGGGTTAGCGTATGGGTAAGGGTGAGGGTTAGGTTTAGGGTTAGGGTTAGGGTAAGAGTTAGGGTTAGGGTTAGGGTTCGTTTTAGGGTTAGGGTTAGGGTTAGGGTAAGGTAAGGTTAGGGTTAGGATTACGGTTAGGGTTAGGGTAAGGATTAGGGTTAGGGTTAGGGTTAGGGTTAGGTTTAGGGTTAGGGTTAGTGTAAGGGTGAGGGTTAGGGTTAGGGTTAGGGTTAGGTTTAGTGTTGGGGTTAATATTAGGGTTAGGGTAAGGGTTAGATTTAGGTTTAGGGTAAGGGTAAGGGTATGTGTTAGGGCTAGGGTTAGGGCTTAGGGCTAGGGTTAGGGTTTGGATAAGTGTTAGGTTAAGGGTTAGGGTTAGGGTAAGGGTTAGAGTTAGGGTTAGGGTTAGGGTAAGGGTAAGGGTTAGGGTTAGGGATAGGGTTAGGTTTAGGTTTAGGGTTAGAGTTAGGGTATGGGTAAGGATAGGGTTAAGGTCAGTGTTAGGGTTAGGTTTAGTGTTAGGGTTAGGATTAGGGTATGGATAAGGGTTAGGGTTAGGGTTTGGGTTAGGGTTATGGTTAGGTTTAGGGTTAGGTTAGGGTTAGGGTTAGATTTAGGTTTAGGTTAAGGGTAAGGTTTAGGGTTAGGGTTAGGGTTAAGGTTAGGTTAAGGATAAGGGTTAGGGTTAGGGTTAGGGTTAGGGTTTGGTTATGGTTGGGGTAAGGGTAAGGGTTAGGGTTAGGGTTACGGTTAGGGTTAGGGTTAGGGTAGGCTTTAGGGTAAGGGTAAGTGTTAGGGTTAGGGTTAGGGTTAGGATAAGGGTAAGAGTTAGGGTTAGGGTTATGGTTAGGGGTTAGGGTTATGGTTAGGCTTAGGGTTATGGGTAGGTTTAGTGTTAGAGTTAGGTTAAGGGTTTGGGTTAGTGTAATGGTAAGTGTTAGGGTTAGTTTTAGGGTTAGGGTAAGGGTTAGGTTTAGGGTTAGGGTTAGGTTTAGGGTTGGGGTTAAGGTTAAGTTTAGGGTTAGGGTAAGGGTAAGGGTTAGGGTTAGGGTTAGGGTTAGGTTAAGGATAAGGTTTAGGGTTAGGGTTAGGTTTAGGGTTAGGTTTAGGGTTAGGGTAAGGGTAAGGGTCAGGGTTAGGGATAAGGTTAGGGTTAGGGTTAGTGTTAGGGTTAGTGTTAGGGTTAGGGTTAGGGTTAAGATTAGCGTTAGGGTTGGGGTTAGGGTTAGGTTTAGGGTTAATGTTAGGTTAAGGGTAAGGGTTAGGGTTAGAGTTAGGGTCAGGGTTCGGGAAAGGGTAAGGGTTAGGGTTAGGGTTAGGGTTAGGGTAAGGGTTAGCGAAAGGCTAAGGTTTAGGGTTAGGGATAGGGTTAGGGTTAGGTTGAGGTTTACGGTTAGGTTTAGGGTAAGGGTAAAGCTAAGGGTTAGGTTTAGGTTTAGGTTTAAGGTTAGGGTTACGGTTAGGGTAAGGGTAAAGGTTAGGTTAGGGTTAGGGTTAGGGTTAGGGTAAGGGTTAGGGTTAGGGTTAGGGTTAGATTTAGGGTTAGGGTTAGGATTAGGGTAAGGGAAAGGTGTAGGGCGAGGGTTAGGGTTAGGGTTAGGGTTAGGATAAGGGTAAGGGTTAGGTTTAGGTTTAGCGTTAGGGTTAGTGTAAGGGTAAGGGTTAGGTTTAGGGTTAAGTTTAGGTTTAGGGTTAGGGTTAGGGTTAGGGTTAGGGAAAGGATAAGGGTAAGGGTTAAGTTTAGGTTTAATTTTAGGGTTAGTGTTAGGGTAAGGTCAAGGGTAAGGGTTAGGGTTAGGCTTAGGGTAAGAGTTAAGGTAAGGGTAAGGGTTAGGGTTAGGATTAGCGATAGGTTTAGGTTTAGGGTTAGGGTTAGGGTTAGGGTTAAGGTTAGGATTTGGGGTAGGTTTAGGTTTAGGGTTAGGGTTAGGGTTAGGGTAAGGGTATGTGATAGGGTTAGGGTTAGGGTTAGCATTGGAGTAAGGGTAAGGGTTAGGGTTGTGGTAAGGGTTAAGGTAAGGGTAAGGGTTAGGGTTAGGGTTAGGGTTAGGATTAGGGTAAGGGTTAGGGTTATGGTTAGGGTTAGGGTAAGTGTCAGGTTTAGGGATAGGGTTAGGGTAAGGATTAGGGTTAGTGTTAGGATAAGTGTTACTGTTAGTGTTAGGGTTAGAGTAAGGGTTAGGGGTGGGTAAGAGTAAGGGTTAGGGTTAAGGTTAGGGTTAGGGTTAGTTTTAGGGTTAGGGTTAGGGTTAGGGTAAGGGTTTGAGTTAGGATTAGGGTTAGGGTTAGGGTAACAGTTAGGGTTAGGGTTAGGTTTTAGGTTAGGGTTGGGGTTAGTTTTAGGGTGAGGGTTAGGGTTTGGGTAAGGGTATGGGTTAGGGTTAGGATTAGGGTTAGGGTTAGGGTAAGAGTTAGGTTTAGGGTTAGGGTTAGGGTAAGGGTAAGGGTTAGGGTTAGGGTTAGGGTTAGGTTTAGTGTTGGGGTTAAAGTTAGGATTAGGTTAAGGGTTGGGGTTAGGGTTACTGTTAAGGTTAGGGTTATGGTTTGTTTTAGGGTTACGGTCAGAGTAAGGGTCAGTGTTAGGATTAGGGTTAGGGTTAGGGTAAGGGTTACGGTTAGCGTTAGGGTTAGGGTTAGGTTTAGAGTTAGGGTTAGGGTAAGGTTAAGGGTTAGGGTTCGGTTAGGTTAGGTTTAGTGTTAGGTTAAGGTTATGGTTAGGGTAATGGTTAGGGTTAGGGTTAGGGTTAGGTTTAGGGTTACGGTTAGGGTTAGGGTTAGGGTTAGGGTAAGGGTTTGTGTTAGGGTTAGGGTTAGGGTTAGGGTTAGCGTTTGGGTATTGGTAAGTGTTTGGGTTAAGGTAAGGGTCAAGGTAAGGATAAGGGTACGATTAGGATTAGGTTTAGGGTTAGGTTTAGGGTAAGGGTTATGTTTAGGGTTAGGGTTAGGGTAAGGGTTCGGGTTAGGATTAGGGTAAGGGTTAGGGTTAGGCTGAGGGTCAGGGTAAGTGTTAGTTTTAGTGCTATGGTTAGGGTTAGGGTAAGGGTTAGGGTTAGGGTTAGGGTTAGGGTAAGGGTAAGGGTTAGGTTTAGCGTTAGTGTTAGGTTTAGGGTTAGGGTTAGGGTTAGGGTAAGGGTAAGGGTTAGGGTTAAGGTTAGGTTAGGGTTAGTTTGAGGGTTAGGGTAAGGGTTAGGATAAGGGTGAGGGTTAGGTTTTGGATTAGGGTTAGGTTTAGGGTAAGGGTTAGGGTTAGGGTTAGGGTTAGGTTTAGGTTTAGGTTTAGGGTTACGGTTAGGGTTAGGGTTAGGGTTAGGGTTAGGGTAAGGTTAAGGGTTAAGGATATGATTATTGTTAGGGTTAGAGTAAGGGTTAGGGTTAGGGTTAGGTTTAGGTTTAGGTTTAGGGATACGGTTAGGGTTAGGTTTAGGGTTAGGGTTAGGGTAAGGGTACGTGTTAGGGTTAGATTTAGGTTTAGGGTTAGGGTTAGCGTTAGGGTAAGGGTAAAGGTTAGGGTTATGTTAAGGGTAGGGTTAGGGTTAGGTTTTGGGTAAGGGTTAGGGTTAGGTTTAGGGTAAGGTAAGGTTTTGGGTTCGGGTTCTGGTTAAGGTTAGGGTTAGGGTAAGAGCAGGGTTAGGGTTAGGCTTAGGGTTAGGGTTAGGTTTAGCGTTATGGTAAGGGTAAGGGTTAGGGTTAGGCTTAGGGTTAGGGTTAGGTTAGGGTTTAGGGTAAGGGTAAGTGTTAGAGTTAGGGTTAGGGTCACGATAAGGCTAAGTGTTAGGGTTAGGGTTAGGGTTAGGGGTTAGCGTTAGGGTTAGGGTTAAGGGTAAGGGTTAGGGTTAGGGTTAGGGTTACCGTAAGGGTTAGGGTTGGGCGTTAGGATTAGGGTTAAGGTAAGCGTTAGGGTTAGGTTTAGGGTTAGGGTAAGTCTTAGGGTTAGAGTTAGGGTTAGGGTTAGGGTTAGAGTAAGCGTTAGGGTTAGGGTTAGGGTTAGGGTAAGGGTAAGGGTAAGGGTTAGGGTTAGGGATAGAGTGAGGTTTAGGGTTAGGGTTAGGGATAGGGTTAGGGTAAGGGTAAGGGATAGGGTTAAGGTTAGTGTTAGGGTTTGGTTTAGGGTTAGGGTTAGGGTTAGGTTTAGGGTAAAAGTTAGGATTAGGGTTAGGGTGAGGATTGGGGTAAGGGTAGGGTTAGGGTTAGGTTTACTTTTAGGTTTAGGGTTAGGGTTAGGATTAGGGTAAGGGTAAGGGTTAGGGTTAGGGTTAGGGTTAGGGTTAGGGTTAAGGTTAGAGTAAGGGTAAGTGTTTAGGGTTAGGGTTAGGGTTAGGTTTAGGTTTAGGGTAAGGGTAAGGGTTAGGGTTAGGGTTAGGGTTTCGGTTAGGGTAAGGGTTTAGGGTTAGGGTTAGGCTTAGGGTTAAGGTTACGGTTAGGGTTAGTTTTAGGGTTAGGGTTAGGGTTAGGGTAAGGGTAAGGGTTAAGGTTAGGGTTGGGGTTAGTTTAGGAGTTAGGGTAAGGGTAAGTGTTAGAGTTAGGATTAGGGTTAGGATAAGGGAAAGTGTTAGGGTTATGGTTAGGGTTAGAGTTATGGGTTAAGGTTAAGTTTAGGGGTTAGGATTAGTGTTAGGATTAGGTTGACGGTTAGGGTTAGGGTTAGGTTTAGGATAAGGGTAAGGGTTAGGGTTAAGGTAAGCGTCTTGGTTAGGGTTAGGGTTCGGGTTAGGGTAAGTGTTATGGTTATGGTTAGGATTAAGGTTAGGGTAAGGGTTAGGGTTAGGGTTAGGTTAAGGGTAAGGGTTAGGGTTAGGTTTAGGGTTAGGCTTAGGGTTAGGTTTAGGTTTAGGGTTACAGTACAGGTAAGTGATAGGGTTAAGGTTAGTGTTAGGGTTAGGTTTAGGGTTAGGGTTAGGGTTAGGGTAAGGGTAAGGGTTAGGGTTAGGGTTAGGGTAGCGTAAGGGTTAGGTTGGGGTTAGGGTAAGGGTAAGGGTTAGGTTTAGGGTTAGTTTTAGGGTAAGGGTAAGTGTTAGGGTTAGGGTTAGTTTTAGGGTTAGTGTTACGTGTATTTTAAGGATTAGGGTTAGGGTTAGGGCTAGGATAAGGGTTCGGGTTAGGGTTAGGTTAGGGTAAGGGTAAGTGTTAGGGTTAGGGTTTAGGGTTAGGTAAGGCTTAGGGTTTAGGGTTAGGGTTAGGTTTAGTGTTGGTGTTAAGTTTAAGTTTAGGGTTAGGGTAAGGGTAAGGGTGAGGGTTAGGGTTAGAGTTAAGCTTAGGGTTAGGGTTAAGTTTAGGGTTAGTTTAAGGTTAGGGTTAGAGTACGGATTAGAGTTAGGGTTAGGGTTAGGGTTAAGGTTAGGATGAGGGTTAGGATTAGGGTTAGGTTTAGGGTTAGGTTTAGGTTAAGGGTTAGGGTTAGGGTTAGGGTTAGGGTTATGTTTAGGGTTACGGTTAGGGTTAGGGTTAGGTTAGGGTAAGTGTATGTGTTAGGGTTAGGGTTAGGGTAAGGGTTAGGCTTAGGGGAGGTTTAGGGTTAGGGTTAGGGTTAGGTTAGGGTAAGGGTTAGGGTTAGGGTAAGGGTAAGGGTTAGGGATAGGATTACGGTTAGGGTTAGGGTAAGGGTTAGGGTTAGGGTTAGGTTAGGTTTAGGGTTAGGTTTAGGGTAAGGGTAAGGGTTAGGTAGGGTTAGGGTAGGGGTTAGGGTAAGGGTAATTGTTAGGGTTGGGTTAGGGTTAGGATAATGGTAAGGGTTAGGGTCAGGGTTAGGGTTAGGGTTAGGGGTTAGGGTTAGAGTCAGGGATAGTGTTAGGGTAAGAGTTAGGGTTAGGCTTTGGTTTAGGTTTAGGGTTGGGGTTAAGTTTAAGTTTAGGTTTAGGGTAAGGGTAAGGGTTAGGGTTAGGGTTAGGTTTAAGGCTAGGGTTAGGGTTAGACTTAGGTATAGGGTTAGGGTTAGGTTAAGGGTAACGGTTCGGGTTAGGGTTAGGGTTAGGGAAAGAGTAAGGGTTAGGGTTACGGTTAGGGTTAGGTTAAGGATTAGGGTTAGGTTTAGGGTAAGGTTTAGTGTTAGGTTTATGGGTAGCATTAAGGTTAGTGTTAGGGTTAGGGTAAGGGTAAGTGTTAGAGTTAGGTTTAGTGTAGGGGTTACGGTTAGAGTTATGTTTATGGTTAGGGTTAGGGTCAGGGTAAGGTTTAGGGTTAGGAATAGGGTTAGGGTTATGGTTAGTTTTAGTGTTAGGGTTAGGGTAAGGGTAAGGCTAAGGTTTAAGGTTTAGGGTTAGGGTAGGGTTAAGGTTAGGTTTAGGGTTAGGGTAAGGGTAAGGGTTAGGTTAGGGTTAGGGTTAGAGTTAGGCTTAGAGTTAGGGTTTAGGGTTAGGTTTAGGGGTTAGGATTAGTGTTAGGATTACGTTGACGGTTAGTGTTAGGGTTAGGTTTAGGATAAGTGTAAGGGTTAAGGTTAGGGTAAGTGTCTTGGTTAGGGTCAGGCTTCGGGTTAGGGTAAGTGTTATGGTTATGGTTAGGATTAGGGTTAGGGTTAAGGTTAGGGGAAGGGTAAGGGTTAGGGATACGCATAGGTATAGGCTTAGGGTAAGGTTTAGGTTTAGGGTTAGGGTACATGTAAGGGATAGGGTTAAGGTTAGTGTTAGGGTTAGGTTTAGGGTTAGGGATAGGGTTAGGTTAAGGGTAAGGGTTAGGTTAGGGTTAGGGGAAGGGTAAGGGTTAGGGTTAAGGTTAGGGTAAGGGAAAGGGTTAGGGTTAGGGTTAGTTTTAGGGTAAGGGTAAGTGTTAGGGTTAGGGTTAGTTTTAGGATTAGTGTTACGGTTAGGTTAAGGGTTAGGGTTAGGGTTAGGGCTAGGATAAAGGTTAGGGTTAGGGTAACGGTAAGTGTTAGGGTTAGGTTTAGGGTTAGGATAAGGCTTAGGGTTAGGGTTAGTTTTAGTGTTGGGGTTAAGTTTAAGTTTAGGGTTAGGGTAAGGATAAGGGTAAGGATAAGGTTTAGGGTTAGGGTTAGGGTAAGGGTTAGTTTAGGGTTAGGGTAGGGGTTAGGGTAAGGGTAATTGTTAGGGTTGGGGTTAGCGTTAGGATAAAGGTAAGTGTTAGGGTCAGGGTTAGGGTTAGGATTAGGGGTTAGGGTTAGAGTTAGGGATAATGTTAGGGTAAGAGTTAGGGTTAGGCTTTGGGTTAGGTTTAGGGTTGGGGTTAAGTTTAAGTTTAAGTTTAGGTTTAGTGTAAGGGTAAGGGTTAGGGTTAGGGTTAGGTTTAAGGTTAGGGTTAGGGTTAAGGTTAGGGTTAAGGTTAGGGTTAGGTTTAAGGTTAGGGTTAGGGTATGGGTTAGGGTTAGGGTTAGGGTTAGGGTTAGGGTTAAGGTTAGGGTTAGACTTAGGTATAGGTTTAGGGTTAGGTTAAGGGTAAGGGTTCGGGTTAGGGTTAGGGTTAGGGAAAGAGTAAGGGTTAGGGTTACGGTTAGGGTTAGGTTAAGGATTAGGGTTAGGTTTAGGGTAAGGTTTAGTGTTAGGTTTAGGGTAAGCATTAAGGTTAGTGTTAGGGTTAGGGTAAGGGTAAGGGTTAGAGTTAGGTTTAGGGTAGGGGTTACGGTTAGAGTTATGTTTATGGTTAGGGTTAGGGTCAGGGTAAGGTTTAGGGTTAGGAATAGGGTTAGGGTTAGGGTTAGTTTTAGTGTTAGGGTTAGGGTAAGGGTAAGGCTAAGGTTTAAGGTTTAGGGTTAGGTTAGGGTTAAGGTTAGGTTTAGGGTTAGGGTAAGGGTAAGGGTTAGGTTAGGGTTAGGGTTAGAGTTAGGCTTAGAGTTAGGGTTTAGGGTTAGGTTTAGGGGTTAGGATTAGTGTTAGGATTACGTTGATGGTTAGTGTTAGGGTTAGGTTTAGGATAAGTGTAAGGGTTAGGGTTAGGGTAAGTGTCTTGGTTAGGGTCAGGCTTCGGGTTAGGGTAAGTGTTATGGTTATGGTTAGGGTTAGGATTAGGGTTAGGGTAAGGGTTAGGGTTAAGGTTAGGGGAAGGGGAAGGGTTAGGGATACGCATAGGTATAGGCTTAGGGTAAGGTTTAGGTTTAGGGTTAGGGTACATGTAAGGGATAGGGTTAAGGTTAGTGTTAGGGTTAGGTTTAGGGTTAGGGATAGGGTTAGGTTAAGGGTAAGGGTTAGGTTAGGGTTAGGGGAAGGGTAAGGGTTAGGGTTAAGGTTAGGGTAAGGGAAAGGGTTAGGGTTAGGGTTAGTTTTAGGGTAAGGGTAAGTGTTAGGGTTAGGGTTAGTTTTAGGATTAGTGTTACGGTTAGGTTAAGGGTTAGGGTTAGGGTTAGGGCTAGGATAAAGGTTAGGGTTAGGGTAACGGTAAGTGTTAGGGTTAGGTTTAGGGTTAGGATAAGGCTTAGGGTTAGGGTTAGTTTTAGTGTTGGGGTTAAGTTTAAGTTTAGGGTTAGGGTAAGGATAAGGGTAAGGATAAGGTTTAGGGTTAGGGTTAGGGTAAGGGTTAGTTTAGGGTTAGGGTAGGGGTTAGGGTAAGGGTAATTGTTAGGGTTGGGGTTAGCGTTAGGATAAAGGTAAGTGTTAGGGTCAGGGTTAGGGTTAGGATTAGGGGTTAGGGTTAGAGTTAGGGATAATGTTAGGGTAAGAGTTAGGGTTAGGCTTTGGGTTAGGTTTAGGGTTGGGGTTAAGTTTAAGTTTAAGTTTAGGTTTAGTGTAAGGGTAAGGGTTAGGGTTAGGGTTAGGTTTAAGGTTAGGGTTAGGGTTAAGGTTAGGGTTAAGGTTAGGGTTAGGTTTAAGGTTAGGGTTAGGGTATGGGTTAGGGTTAGGGTTAGGGTTAGGGTTAGGGTTAAGGTTAGGGTTAGACTTAGGTATAGGTTTAGGGTTAGGTTAAGGGTAAGGGTTCGGGTTAGGGTTAGGGTTAGGGAAAGAGTAAGGGTTAGGGTTACGGTTAGGGTTAGGTTAAGGATTAGGGTTAGGTTTAGGGTAAGGTTTAGTGTTAGGTTTAGGGTAAGCATTAAGGTTAGTGTTAGGGTTAGGGTAAGGGTAAGGGTTAGAGTTAGGTTTAGGGTAGGGGTTACGGTTAGAGTTATGTTTATGGTTAGGGTTAGGGTCAGGGTAAGGTTTAGGGTTAGGAATAGGGTTAGGGTTAGGGTTAGTTTTAGTGTTAGGGTTAGGGTAAGGGTAAGGCTAAGGTTTAAGGTTTAGGGTTAGGGTAGGGTTAAGGTTAGGTTTAGGGTTAGGGTAAGGGTAAGGGTTAGGTTAGGGTTAGGGTTAGAGTTAGGCTTAGAGTTAGGGTTTAGGGTTAGGTTTAGGGGTTAGGATTAGTGTTAGGATTACGTTGATGGTTAGTGTTAGGGTTAGGTTTAGGATAAGTGTAAGGGTTAGGGTTAGGGTAAGTGTCTTGGTTAGGGTCAGGCTTCGGGTTAGGGTAAGTGTTATGGTTATGGTTAGGGTTAGGATTAGGGTTAGGGTAAGGGTTAGGGTTAAGGTTAGGGGATGGGGAAGGGTTAGGGATACGGATTGGTATAGAATTAGGGTAAGGTTTAGGGTTAGGGTTAGGGTACATGTAAGGGATAGGGTTAAGGTTAGTGTTAGGGTTAGGTTTAGGGTTAGGGATAGGGTTAGGTTAAGGGTAAGGGTTAGGTTAGGGTTAGGGGAAGGGTAAGGGTTAGGGTTAAGGTTAGGGTAAGGGAAAGGGTTAGGGTTAGGGTTAGTTTTAGGGTAAGGGTAAGTGTTAGGGTTAGGGTTAGTTTTAGGGTTAGTGTTACGGTTAGGTTAAGGGTTAGGGTTAGGGTTAGGGCTAGGATAAGGGTTAGGGTTAGGGTAAGGGTAAGTGTTAGGGTTAGGTTTAGGGTTAGGATAAGGCTAAGGGTTAGGGTTAGTTTTAGTGTTGGGGTTAAGTTTAAGTTTAGGGTTAGGGTAAGGATATGGGTAAGGGTTAGGGTTAGGGTTAGGGTTAGTGTAAGGGTAAGGGTTAGGGTTAGGGTTAGGGTTAGAGTTAAGCTTAGGGTTAGGGTTAAGATAGGGTTAGTTTAAGGTTAGTGTTACAGTACGGATTAGGGTTAGGGTTAGGGTTAGAGTTAAGGCTAGGGTTAGGGTTAGGATTAGGGTTAGGTTTAGGGTTAGGTTTAGGTTAAGGGTTAGGGTTAGGGTTAGGGTTATGTTTAGGGTTACGTTTAGGGTTAGGCTCAGGGTTAGGGTAAGTGAATGTGTTAGGGTTAGGGTTAGGGATAGTGTTAGGTTAAGGGTTACGGTTAGGGTAAGGGTAAGGGTTAGGGATAGGATTACAGTAAGGGTTAGGGTAAGGGTTAGGGTTAGGTTTAGGGTTAGGTTTACGGTAAGGATAAGGGTTAGGATTAGGGTTAGGGTTAGTTTTAGTGTTGGGGTTAAAGTTAGGGTAAGGTTTAGGGTTAGGGTTATGGTTAGGTTTAGGGTTAGGGCAAGGGTAAGGGTTAGGGTAAGGGTAAGGTTTAGGGTTAGGGTTAGAGTAAGGGTTAGTTTGGGGTTAGGGTAGGGGTTAGGGTAAGGGTAATTGTTAGGGTTGGGGTTAGAGTTAGGATAATGGTAAGGGTTAGGGTCAGGGTTAGGGTTAGAGTTAGGGGTTAGGGTTAGGGTTAGGGATAGTGTTAGGGTAAGGGTTAGGGTTAGGGTTAGGGTTAGGTTTAGGGTTGGGGTTAAGGTTAAGTTTAGGTTTAGGGTAAGGGTAAAGGTTAGGGTTAGGGTTAGGGTTAAGGTTAGGGTAAGGGTAAGGGTTAGGGTTAGGGTTAGGTTTAAGGTTAGGGTAGGGTTAAGGTTAGGGTTAAGGTTAGGGTTAGGTTTAAGGTTAGGGTTAGGGTATGGGTTAGGGTTAGGTTTAAGGTTAGGGTTAGGGTTAGGCTTAGGTATAGGGTTAGGGTTAGGTTAAGGGTCAGGTTTCAGGTTAGGGTTAGGGTTAGGGAAAGAGTAAGGTTTAGGGTTACGGTTAGGGTTAGGTTAAGGATTAGGGTTAGGTTTAGGGTAAAGTTTAGTGTTAAGATTAGGGTTAGCATTAAGGTTAGTGTTAGGGTTAGGGTAAGGGTAAGGGTTAGAGTTAGCTTTAGGGTAGGGGTTACGGTTAGAGTTATGTTTATGGTTAGGGTTAGGGTCAGGGTAAGGTTTAGGGTTAGGAATAGGGTTAGGGTTAGGGTTAGGTTTAGTGTTAGAATTAGGGTAAGGGTAAGGCTAACGTTT
Source organism: Megascapheus bottae (assembly GCF_031878675.1). NCBI lineage: Eukaryota > Metazoa > Chordata > Mammalia > Rodentia > Geomyidae > Megascapheus > Megascapheus bottae. Next base: position 25,568 of record NW_028327816.1, on the reverse strand, counting down.
AAGGTTTAGTGTTAGGGTTAGGGTTAAGGTTAGGTTTAGGGTTAGGGTAAGGGTAAGGGTTAGGTTAGGGATAGGGTTAGGTTTAGGGTTAGAGTTAGGGTTTAGGGTTAGGTTTAGGGGTTAGGATTAGTGTTAGGATTATGTTGACGGTTAGGGTTAGGGTTAGGTTTAGAATAAGGGTAAGGGTTAGGGTTAGGGTAAGCATCTTGGTTAGGGTTAGGCTTCGGGTTAGGGTAAGTGTTATGGTTATGGTTAGGATTAGGGTTAGGGTAAGGGTTAGGGTTAAGGTTAGGGGAAGGGTAAGGGTTAGGGATAGGGATAGGGTTTGGCTTAGAGTTAGGTATAGGTTTAGGGTTAGGGTACATGTAAGGGATAATGTTAAGGTTAGTGTTAGGGTTAGGTTTAGGGTTAGGGTTAGGGTTAGGGTTAGGGTAAGGATAAGGGTTAGGGTTAGGGTTAGGGGAAGGGTAAGGGCTGGGTTAGGGTTAGGGTAAGGGTAAGGGTTAGGGTTAGGGTTAGTTTTAGGGTAAGGGTAAGTGTTAGAGTTATGGTTAGTTTTAGGGTTAGTGTTACAGTTAGGTTAAGGGTTAGGGTTAGGGTTAGGGCTAGGATAAGGGTTAGGGTTAGGGTTAGGGTTAGGGTAAGGGTAAGTGTTAGCGTTAGGTTTAGGGTTAGGATAAGGGTTAGGGTTAGGTTTAGTGTTGGTGTTAAGTTTAAGTTTAGGGTTAGGGTAAGGATAAGGGTAAGGGTTAGGGTTAGGATTAGGGTTAGGTTAAGGGTAAGGGTTAGGGTTAGGGTTAGGGTTATGTTTAGGGTTATGGTTAGGGTTAGGCTTAGGGTTAGGGTAAGTGTATGTGTTAGGGTTAGGTTTAGGGTTAGGGTTAGGTTAAGGTTTAGGGTTAGGGTAAGGGTAAGGGTTAGGGATAGGATTAGGGTAAGGGTTAGGGTAAGGGTTAGGGTTAGGGTTAGGGTTAGGGTTAGGTTTAGGGTAAGGGTAAGGGTTAGGGTTAGGGTTAGTTTTAGTGTTGGGGTTAAAGTTAGGGTAAGGGTTAGGGTTAGGGTTATGGTTAGGTTTAGGGTTAGGGCAAGGGTAAGGGTTAGGGTAAGGGTAAGGTTTAGGGTTAGGGTTAGGGTAAGGGTTAGGTTAGGGTTAGGGTAGGGGTTAGGGTAAGGGTAATTGTTAGGGTTAGGGTTAGGGTTAGGATAATGGTAAGGGTTAGGGTCAGGGTTAGGGTTAGGATTAGTGGTTAGGGTTAGGGTTAGGGATAGGGTTAGGGAAAGGGTTAGGGTTAGGGTTAGGGTTAGGTTTAGGGTTGGGGTTAAGGTTAAGTTTAGGTTTAGGGTAAGGGTAAAGGTTAGGGTTAGGGTTAGGGTTAAGATTAGGGTAAGGGTAAGGGTTAGGGTTAGGGTTAGGTTTAAGGTTAGGGTTAGGGTTAAGGTTAGGTTTAAGGTTAGGGTTAGGTTTAAGGTTAGGGTTAGGGTTAGGGTTAGGCTTAGGTATAGGTTTAGGGTTATGTTAAGGGTAAGGTTTAGGGTTAGGGTTAGGGTTAGGGAAAGGGTAAGGGTTAGGGTTACGGTTAGGGTTAGGTTAAGGATTAGGGTTAGGTTTAGGGTAAGGTTTAGTGTTAGGGTTAGGGTTAGCATTAAGGTTAGTGTTAGGGTTAGGGTAAGGGTAAGGGTTAAAGTTAGGTTTAGGGTAGGGGTTACGGTTAGAGTTATGTTTATGGTTAGGGTTAGGGTCAGGGTAAGGTTTAGGGTTAGGAATAGGGTTAGGGTTAGGGTTAGGTTTAGTGTTAGGGTTAGGGTAAGAGTAAGAGTAAGGTTTAAGGTTTAGGGTTAGGGTTAGGGTTAAGGTTAGGTTTAGGGTTAGGGTAAGGGTAAGGGTTAGGGTTAGGGTTAGGTTTAGGGTTAGGGTTAGGGTAAGGGTTCGTGTTAGGGTTAGGGTTAGGTTTAGTGTTGGGGTTAAGGTTAGGATTAGGGTAAGGGTTAGGGTTAGGTTTAGGGTAAGGGTAAGGTTTAGGGTTAGGGTTAGGGTTGTGTTTAGGATAAGGGTAAGGGTTCGTGTTAGGGTTGGGTTAGGTTTAGGGTTAGGGTAAGGGAAAGGGTTAGGGTTAGGTTTAGGGTTAGTGTTAGGTATAAGGTTAGGGTTAGGGTTAGTTTTAGGGTTAGGGTGAGTGTTAGTGTAAGTGTAATTGTTAGGGTTAGGATTAGGGTTAAGGTTATTGTAAGGGTAAGGGTTAGGGTTAGGGTTAGGATTAGGTTTAGTGTTGGGGTTAAGGTTAGGGTTAAGGTAAGTTTTAGGGTAAGGGTTAGCGTTAGGTTTAGGGTTAGTTTTCGGTTTAGGGTTAGGGTTAGGGTAAGTGTATGTGTTAGGGTTAGGATTTAGGGTTAGGGTTAGGGTTAGCGTTAGGGTAAGAGTAAGGGTTAGGTTTAGGGTTAGGGTTAAGGTAAGGGGAAGGGTTAGGGTTAGGGTTAGGGTTAGGTTTAGGGTAAGGATTAGGGTTAGCTTTAGGGTAAAGGTAAGGATTAGGGTTCGGGTTAGGTTTAGGGTTAGGTTTAGGGTTAGTGTAAGGGTTAGTGTTAGGGTTATGGTTAGGTTTAGGGGTTACGGTTAGGGTTAGGGTGAGGGTTAGGATTAAGTTTAGGGTTAGGGTTAGGGTTAGGGTTAGGGTTACGGTTAGGGTAAGGGTAAGGTTTCGGGTTAGGGTTAGGTTTCGGGTTAGGGATAGAGTAAGGGTAAGTTTTAGGGTTAGGGTTAGGGTTAAGGTTAGGGTTATGGTTTGGGTAAGGGTTAGGATCGGGGTTACGGTTAGGGTTAGGGTAAGGGTAAAGTTTAGGGTTAGGGTTAGGTTTAGGGTTAGGGTTAAGGATAGGGTTAGGGTTAGGGTAAGGGTAAGGGTTTGGTTAGGGTTAGGGTTAGGGTTAGGGTTAGGGTTAGGTTAGGTTTAGGGTTAGGGTTAGGGTAAGGGTTAGTGTTAGGGTTAGGGTTAGGTTTAGTGTTGGGGTTAAGGTTAGGGTTAGGGTAAGGGTTAGGGTTAGGGTTAGGGTTAAGTTTAGGGTTAGGGTTA
>NW_028327816.1:0-17500 GCF_031878675.1 Megascapheus bottae | reverse complement strand
AGGGTAAAGATTAGGGTTAGGGTTAGGGAAAAGTTTAGCGTTAGGTTTAGGGTTAGCATTAAGGTTAGTGTTAAGGTCAGGGAAAGGGTAAGGGTTAGAGTTAGGGTTAGGTTGGGGTTATGGTTAGAGTTAGGTTTAGGTTTAGGGTTAGGGTCAGGGTAAGGGTTAGGGTTAGGAATAGGATTAGGGTTGTGTTAGGTTTTTGGTTAGAGTTAGGGTAAGGGTAAGGTTTAAGGGTTAGGGTTAGCGTTAGGGTTAAGGTTAGGGTTAGGGTTAGGGTAAGGGTAAGGATAAGGGTTAGGTTTAGGGTTAGGGTTAGATTTAGGGTTAGGGTTAGGGTAAGATTTAGGGTTAGGGTTAGGGTAAGGTTTAGGGTTGGGGTTAAGTTTAGCGTTAGGGTAAGGGTTAGGGTTAGGGTTAGGGAAGGGTAAGGTTTAGGGTTAGGGTTAAGGTTAGGGTTAGGGTTAGGGTACGGGTAAGGGTTAGGGTTAGGTTTAGGTTTTGGGTTAGGGTAAGGTTAAGGGTTAGGGTAAGGATAAGTTTAGGGTTAGGGTTAGGGTAAGGGTTAGGTTACGGTTAGCATTAGGGTAGGGGTTAGGGTAAGGGTAAGTGTTAGGGTTACGTTTACGGTTATGATAAGGGTAAGGGTTAGGGTCAGGGTTAGGGTCAGGGTTAGGGGTTAGGGTTATGGTCAATGTTAGGGTTAGGGTTAGGGTAAGGGGTAGGGTTAGGGTTAGGGTTACGTTTAGGGTTGGGGTTAAGGTTAGGGTAAGAGTGAGGGTTAGGGTTAGGTTTAAGGTTAAGGTTAGGATTACGGTTTGTGTTACGGTTAAGGTTAGGGTTAGGTTTAACTTTAGGTTTAGGGTAAGGGTTAGCGTTAGGGTTAGGTTTAGGGTTAGGGTTAAGGTTAGGCTTAGGGTAAGGTTTAGGGTTAGGTATAGGGTTAGGGTTAGGTTGAGGGTAAGGGTTAGGGTTAGGGTTAGGGTTAGGGAAAGTGTAAGGGTTATGGTTACGGTTAGGCTTAGGGTAAGGATTAGAGTTAGGGTTAGTGTAAGGTTTAGCGTTAGGGTTAGGTTTAGCATTAAGGTTAGTGTTAAGGTTACGGAAAGGGTAAGGGTTAGAGTTAGGGTTACGGTGGGGTTACCATTAGAGTTAGGTTCAGGGTTAGGGTTAGGGTCAGGGTAAGGGTTAGGGTTAGGTATAGGGTTAGGGTAGTGTTAGGTGTAGGGTTAGAGTTAGGGTAAGGGTAATGTTTAAGGGTTAGGGTTAGGGTTAGGGTTAAGGTTAGGGTTAGGGTTAGGGTAAGGGTAAGGGTTAGGTTAGGGTTAGGGTTAGGGTTAGGGTAAGGTTTAGTGTTAGGGTTAGGGTTAGGTTTAGTGTTTGGTTTAAGGTTAGGGTTAGGGTAAGGTTTAGGGTTAGGTTTAGGGTAAGGGTAAGGGTTAGGGTTAGGGTTAGGGTAAGGGTTAGGGTTAGGGTTAGGTTTTGGGTTGGGGTTAAGGTTAAGTTACGGTAAGGATTAGGTTTAGGGTAAGGGTAAGGGTAAGGGTTAGGGTTAGGGTTAGGGTTGAGGTTAGGGTTAGGGTTAAGGTTAGGTTTAGGTTTAATGTTAGGATGAGGGTACAGGTTAGGGTTAGGGTTAAGTTTAGATTTACGGTTAGTATTAGGGTTAGGTTTAGGTTTAGGTTTAGGGTTAGGTTAGGGGTAAGGGCTAGGGTTAGGGTTAGGGTTAGGGAAAGGGTAAGGTTAGGGTTAGAGTTAGGGTTAGGGTAAGTGTTATGTTTAGGGTTAGGCTTAGGGTTACGGTAATGGTTAGGGTTAGGGTTAGGTTAAGGGTAAGGGTTAGGGTTAGGGTTAGGTATAGGGTTAGGCTTAGTGATAGGTTTAGGGTTAGGGTTAGTGTAAGACAAAGGGATAGGGTTAAGTTTAGTGTTAGGGTTAGGTTTAGGGTTTGGGTTAGGGTTAGGGTAAGGGTTAGGGTTAGGGTTAGGCTTACGGTTAGGGTTAGGGTAAGGGTTACGGTTAGGTTTAGGTTTAGGTTTACGTTTAGGGTTAGGGTTACGGTAAGATTTAGGGTTAGGGTTAGGGTTATTTTTAGTGTTGGGTTTAAGTTTAGGGTTAGGGTAAGGGTTAGGGTTAGGTTTAGGGTAAGGGTAAGGTTGAGGGTTAGGGTTAGGGTTAGGGATAGGGTAAGGGTAAGGGTTAGGGTTAGGGTTAGGGTAAGGGTTAGGTTAGGGTTAGCGTTAGGGTTTGGGTTAGGGTAAGGGTAAGTGTTAGGGTTAGGTTTACGGTTAGGATAAGGGCAAGGGTTAGAGTCAGGGTTAGGGTTAGGGTTAGAGGTTAGGGTTATGGTTAATGTTAGGGTTAGGGTAAGGGTTAGGGTTAGGGTTAGGGTTACGTTTAGGTTTGGGGTTAAAGTTAAGTTTAGGGTTAGGGTAAGGGTTAGGGTTAGGGTTAGGGTTAAGGTTAGGGTAAGGGTAAGGTTTAGGGTTAGGGTTAAGGTTAAGGTTAGGATTAGCTTTGTGTTACGGTTAAGGTTAGGGTTAGGTTTAAGGTTAGGGTTAGGGTATGGGTTAGCCTTAGGGTTAGGGTTAGGTTTAAGGTTAGGGTTAGGGTTAGGGTTAGGGTTATGGTTAGGTATAGGGTTAGGATTAGGTTAAGAGTAAGGGTTAGGGTTAGGGTTAGGGAAAGTGTAAGGGTTACGGTTACGGTTAGGCTTAGGGTAAAGATTAGGGTTAGGGTTAGGGAAAAGTTTAGCGTTAGGTTTAGGGTTAGCATTAAGGTTAGTGTTAAGGTCAGGGAGAGGGTAATGGTTAGAGTTAGGGTTAGGTTGGGGTTAGGGTTAGAGTTAGGTTTAGGTTTAGGGTTAGGGTCAGGGTAAGGGTTAGGGTTAGGAATAGGATTAGGGTTGTGTTAGGTTTAGGGTTAGAGTTAGGGTAAGGGTAAGGTTTAAGGGTTAGGGTTAGCGTTAGGGTTAAGGTTAGGGTTAGGGTTATGGTAAGGGTAAGGATAAGGGTTAGGTTTAGGGTTAGGTTTAGATTTAGGGTTAGGGTTAGATTTAGGGTTAGGGTTAGGGTAAGATTTAGGGTTAGGGTTAGGGTAAGGTTTAGGGTTGGGGTTAAGTTTAGCGTTAGGGTAAGGGTTAGGGTTAGGTTTAGGGAATGGTAAGGTTTAGGGTTAGGGTTAAGGTTAGGGTTAGGGTTAGGGTACGGGTAAGGGTTAGGGTTAGGTTTAGGTTTTGGGTTAGGGTAAGGTTAAGGGTTAGGGTAAGGATAAGTTTAGGGTTAGGGTAAGGGTAAGGGTTAGGTTACGGTTAGCATTAGGGTAGGGGTTAGGGTAAGGGTAAGTGTTAGGGTTACGTTTACGGTTATGATAAGGGTAAGGGTTAGGGTCAGGGTTAGGGTCAGGGTTAGGGGTTAGGGTTATGGTCAATGTTAGGGTTAGGGTTAGGGTAAGGGGTAGGGTTAGGGTTAGGGTTACGTTTAGGTTTGGGGTTAAGGTTAGGGTAAGAGTAAGGGTTAGGGTTAGGGTTAAGGTTAAGGTTAGGATTACGGATTGTGTTACGGTTAAGGTTAGGTTTAGGTTTAACTTTAGGTTTAGGGTAAGGGTTAGCGTTAGGGTTAGGTTTAGGGTTAGGGTTAAGGTTAGGCTTAGGGTAAGGGTTAGGGTTAGGTATAGGGTTAGGGTTAGGTTGAGGGTAAGGGTTAGGGTTAGGGTTAGGGTTAGGGAAAGTGTAAGGGTTATGGTTACGGTTAGGCTTAGGGTAAGGATTAGAGTTAGGGTTAGTGTAAGGTTTAGCGTTAGGGTTAGGTTTAGCATTAAGGTTAGTGTTAAGGTTACGGAAAGGGTAAGGGTTAGAGTTAGGGTTACGGTGGGGTTACCGTTAGAGTTAGGTTTAGGGTTAGGGTTAGGGTCAGGGTAAGGGTTAGGGTTAGGTATAGGGTTAGGGTAGTGTTAGGTTTAGGGTTAGAGTTAGGGTAAGGGTAACGTTTAAGGGTTAGGGTTAGGGTTAGGGTTAAGGTTAGGGTTAGGGTTAGGGTAAGGGTAAGGGTTAGGTTAGGGTTAGGGTTAGGGTTAGGGTTAGGGTAAGGTTTAGTGTTAGGGTTAGGGTTAGGTTTAGTGTTTGGTTTAAGGTTAGGGTTAGGGTAAGGTTTAGGGTTAGGTTTAGGGTAAGGGTAAGGGTTAGGGTTAGGGTTAGGGTAAGGGTTAGGGTTAGGGTTAGGTTTTGGGTTGGGGTTAAGGTTAAGTTACGGTAAGGATTAGGTTTAGGGTAAGGGTAAGGGTAAGGGTTAGGGTTAGGGTTAGGGTTGAGGTTAGGGTTAGGGTTAAGGTTAGGTTTAGGTTTAATGTTAGGATGAGGGTACAGGTTAGGGTTAGGGTTAAGTTTAGGTTTACGGTTAGTATTAGGGTTAGGTTTAGGTTTAGGTTTAGGGTTAGGTTAGGGGTAAGTGCTAGGGTTAGGGTTAGGGTTAGGGAAAGGGTAAGGTTAGGGTTAGAGTTAGGGTTAGGGTAAGTGTTATGTTTAGGGTTAGGGTTAGGCTTAGGGTTACGGTAATGGTTAGGGTTAGGGTTAGGTTAAGGGTAAGGGTTAGGGTTAGGGTTAGGTATAGGGTTAGGCTTAGTGATAGGTTTAGGGTTAGGGTTAGTGTAAGACAAAGGGATAGGGTTAAGTTTAGTGTTAGGGTTAGGTTTAGGGTTTGGGTTAGGGTTAGGGTAAGGGTTAGGGTTAGGGTTAGGCTTAGGGTTAGGGTTAGGGTAAGGGTTACGGTTAGGTTTAGGTTTAGGTTTACGTTTAGGGTTAGGGTTACGGTAAGATTTAGGGTTAGGGTTAGGGTTAGGTTTAGTGTTGGGTTTAAGTTTAGGGTTAGGGTAAGGGTTAGGGTTAGGTTTAGGGTAAGGGTAAGGTTGAGCTTTAGGGTTAGGGTTAGGGATAGGGTAAGGGTAAGGGTTAGGGTTAGGGTTAGGTTTAGGGTTAGTGTCAGGGTAAGGGTTAGGGTAAGGTAGGGGTTAGGGTTAGGTTTAGGGTAAGGGTTAGGTTAGGGTTAGGGTTAGGGTAGGGGTTAGGGTAAGGGTAATGTTAGGGTTAGGGTTAGGATAAGGGTAAGGGTTAGGGTCAGGGTTAGGGTTAGGGTTAGGTGTTAGGGTTAAGGTTATGGTTAGGGTTAGATTTAGGTTAGGGTTAGGGTTAACGTTAGGGTTACGTTAAGTGTTGGGGTTAAGGTTAAGTTTAGGGTTAGGGTAAGGATAAGTTTTAGGGTTAGGGTTAGGGTTAAGGTTACGGTAAGGGTAAGGGTTAGGTTTAGGGTTACAGTTAAGGTTAGGGTTAGGGTTAGGGTAAGGGTATGTGTTAGGGTTAGGTTTAGGCTTAGGGTTAGGGTTAGCGTTAGAGTAAGAGTTAGCGTTAGGGTTAGGGTTAGGGTTAAGGTAAGGATAAGGGTAAGGGTTAGGGTTAGGGTTAGGTTTAGGGTAAGGGTTAGCGTTAGGTTTAAGGTAAGGTTTAGGGTTAGGGTTAGGGTAAGGGTAAGGGTTAGGGTTAGGCTTAGGGTTAGGTTTAGGGTTAGGGTAAGGTTAAGGTTTAGGGTTAGGGTTAGGGTTACGGTAAGGGTTAGGGTTAGGGTTAGAGTTAGGTTAGGGGTTAGGGTAAGGGTAAGTGTTAGAGTTAGGGTTAGTGTTAGGATAAGGGTAAGTGTAGGGTTAGGGTTAGGGTTAGGGTTAGGGGTTAGGGTTAGGGTTAGGGTTATGGTTAGCTTTAGGGTAAGGGTAAGGGTTAGTGTTAGGCTTAGGGTTAAGGTAGGGTAAGGGTAACGTTTAGGGTTCGGGTTAGGGTTAGGGTAAGTGTATGTGTTACTGTTAGGGTTAGGGTCAGGTTAGCGTTAGGGTAAAGTTAAGGGTCAGGGTTAGTGTTAGGGTTACGGTTAGGTTTAGGGTAAGGGTTAGGGTTAGGTTTAGGGTAAGGGTAAGTTTTAGGGTTCGGGTTAGGGTTAGGGTTAGTTTTAGGGTTAGGGTTAGGGTTAGGGTAAGGGTTAGGGTTAGGGTTACAGTTAGGTTAGGGGTTAGGGTAAGGGTAAGTGTTAGAGTTAGGGTTAGGGTTAGGATAAGGTAAGTGTTAGGGTTAGGGTTAGGGAATTGGGTTAGGGTTAGGTTAGGGTTTAGGGTTACGGTGAGGGTTAGGGTTAGGTTAAGGGTCAGGGTTAAGGTTAGGATAAGGGATAGGGTTAGGGTTAGGGTTAGGGTTAGGGTTAGAGTTAGGATAAGTGTTAGGGTTAGGGGTTAGGGTTAGGATTAAGGTTAGGGTTAGGGTAAGGGTTAGGGTAAGGGTAAGGGTTATGTTTAGGGTTAGGGTTAGGTTTAGGGTTAGGGTTAGGTTTAGGGTAAGGGTAAGGGTTAGGGTTAAGGTTAGGGTTAGGTTTAGGGTTAGGGTAAGGGTTTGGGTCAGGGTTAGGGTTAGGGTTAGGGTGAGGTTTAGGGTTAGGGTTAGGGGTTCGGGTTAGGGTTAGATTTAGGGTTAGGGTTAGGGTTAAGGTTAGGATAAGGGATAGGGTTAGGGTTAGGGTTAGGGTAATGGTAAGGGTTAGGGTTAAGGTTAGGGTTAGGGTTAGTTTTAGGGTTATGGTTAGGGTTAGGGTAAGGGTAAGTTTTAGGGTTAGGATTAGGGTTAGGGTTAGGGTAAGGGTTAGGGTTAGGGTTACGGTTACGGTTAGGTTTAGGTTTTGTTTTAGGGTTAGGGTTAGGGTTAGTGTTAGGATTAGGATTAGGGTTAAGGTAAGGGTTAGGGTTAGCGTTAGGGTTAGGGTAAGGGTTAGGGTTAGGGTTAGGGTTAGGGTTAGGGTTAGGTTAAGGGTTAGGGTTAGGTTTAGGGTTAGGGTTAAGGTTAAGGTTACGGTTAGGGTTAGTATTAGGGTTAGCGTTAGGGTTCGGGTAAGGGTATGGGTTAGGGATAGGAGTAGGGTTAGGGTTAGGGTTATGGTTAGGGTAAGAGTAAGGGTTTGGGTTAGGGTTAGGTTAGGTTTTAGGGTAAGGTTAAGTGTTAGAATTAGGTTTAGGGCAAGGGAAAGTGTTAGGGTTATGGTTAGGGTTAGAGTTAGGGGTTAGGGTTAGGGTTAGGGTTAGGTTAATTGTAAGGTTTAGGGTTACGTTTAGGGTTAGGTTTAGGGTTAGGTTTATGGTTACGGTTAGGGTTAGGGTTAGGGTTAGGGTAAGGGTATGTGTTAGGGTTAGGGTTAGGGTTTGGGTTAGGGTTAGATTAGGGGTTAGGTTAAGGGTAAGTGTTAGAGTGAGGGTTAGGGTTAGGATAAGGGAAAGTTTTAGGGTTAGGGTTAGGTTTAGAGTTAGGGTTATTGTTGAGGTTACGGTTAGGGTTAGTTTTAGGGTTAGGGTTAGGGTTAAGGTAAGGCTAATGGTTAGGGTTAGGATTACGGGTTAGAGTTAGGATTTGGGTAAGGGTTAGGGTTAGGTTAGGATTAGGTTAAGGGTTAGGGTTAGGGTTAGGGTTATGGTTAAGGTTACGGTTAGGGTTAGTTTTAGGGTTAGGGTTAGGTTTGGGTAAGGGTAAGGGTTAGGGTTAGGATTACGGGTTAGGGTTAGGGTTAGGGTAAGGGTTAGGGTAGGGTTACGGTTAGGTTAGGGGTTAGGGTAAGGGTAAGTGTTAGAATTAGGGTTAGGTTTAGGATAAGGGAAAGTGTTAGGGTTATGGTTAGGGTCAGAGTTAGGGGTTAGGGTTAGGGTTAGGGTTAGTTTTAGGGTCAGGGTTAGGGCAAGGGTAAGGGTTAGGGTTAGGGTTAGGTTTAAGGTTAGGGTAAGGGTAAGGGTTAGGGTAAGTGTAAGGGTTAGGGTTAGGGTTAGTGTAAGGGTTAGGTTAGGGTTAGCGTTAGGGTAGGGGTTAGGGTAAGGGTAAGTGTTAGGGTTAGGTTTACGGTTAGGATAAGGGTAAGGGTTAGGGTCAGGGTTAGGCTTAGGGTTAGGGTTATGGTTAGGTATAGGGTTGGGGTTAGGTTAAGGGTTAGGTTTAGGGTTAGGGTTAGGGTTATGATTAAGGTTACGGTTAGGGTTAGTTTTAGGTTTAGGGTTAGGGTTAGGTTAAGGGTAATGATTAGGGTTAGGATTACGGGTTAGTGTTAGTGTTAGGGTAAGCGTTAGGGTTAGGGTTACGGTTAGGTTAGGGGTTAGGGTAAGGGTAAGTGTTAGAATTAGGGTTAGGGTTAGGATAAGGGAAAGTGTTAGGGTTATGGTTAGGGTTAGAGTTAGGGGTTAGGGTTAGGGTTAGGGTTAGTTTTAGGGTTAGGGTTAGGGCAAGGGTAAGGGTTAGGGTTAGGGTTAGGTTTAGGGTTAGGGTAAGGGTAAGGGTTAGGGTAAGGGTAAGGTTTAGGGTTAGGGTTAGTGTAAGGGTTAGGTTAGGGTTAGCGTTAGGGTAGGGGTTAGGGTAAGGGTAAGTGTTAGAGTCAGGTTTACGGTTAGGTTAAGGGTAAGGGTTAGGGTCAGGGTTAGGGTTAGGTTAGGGTTTTGGTTAGGTATAGGGTTAGGGTTAGGTTAAGGGTAAGGGTTAGGGTTAGTGTTAGGGAAAGTGTAAGGGTTACGGTTACGGTTAGGCTTAGGGTAAGGATTAGGGTTAGGGTTAGTGTAAGGTTTAGCGTTAGGGTTAGGGTTAGCATTAAGGTTAGTGTTAAGGTTAGGGAAAGGGTAAGGGTTAGAGTTAGGGTTAGGTTGGGGTTACGCTTAGAGTTAGGTTTAGGGTTAGGGTTAGGGTCAGGGTAAGGGTTAGGGTTAGGAATAGGGTTAGGGTAGTGTTAGTTTTAGGGTTAGAGTTAGGGTAAGGTAAGGTTTAAGGGTTAGGGTTAGGGTTAGGTTTAAGGTTAGGGTTAGGGTTAGGGTAAGGGTAAGGGTTAGGTTAGGGTTAGGGTTAGGATAAGGGTTAGTGTTAGGGTTAGGGTTAGGTTTTGAGTTGGGCTTAAGGTTAAGTTTAGGGTTAGGGTAAGGGTAAGGGTAAGGGTTAGGTTTAGGGTTAGGGTAGGGGCAAGGGTTAGGGTTAGGGTTAGGGTTAGGGTTAGGTTTAACATTAGGTTTATGGTACGGGTGAGGGTTAGGATTAGGGTTAAGATTAGGTTTACGGTTAGTGTTAGGATTATTTTTAGGTGTAGGGTTAGGGTTAGGTTAAGGGTAAGTGGTAGGGTTATGGTTATGGCTAGGGAAAGGCTAAGGTTAGGGTTAGAGTTAGGGTTAGGGTAAGTGTTACGGTTAGCGTTAGGGTTAGGGTTAGGGTAATGTTTAGGGTTAGGGTTAGGTTAAGGGTAAGGGTTAGGGTTAGGTATAGGGTTAGGCTTAGTGTTAGGTTTAGGGTTAGGGTTAGGGTAAGAGTAAGGGATAGGTTTAAGTTTAGTTTTAGGGTTAGGTTTAGGGTTTGGGTTAGGGTTAGGGTAAGGGTAAGGGTTAGGTTTAGGGTTAGGTTTAGGGTAAGGGTAAGGGATAGGGTTAGGGTTAGGGTAAGGCTAAGTGTTAGGATTAGGGTTAGGGTTAGGGTAAGGGTTAGGGTTAGGGTTAGGGTTAGGTTTAGGGTTGGGGTTTAGGTTAAGTTTAGGGTTAGGGTAAGGGTCAGGGTAAGGGTTAGGGTTAGGGTTAGGGTTAGGTAATGGTAAGGGTTAGGGTTAGGGTTAAGTTTAGGGTTAGGGTTAAGGTTAGGGTTAGGGTTCAGAAAGGGTTAGGTTTAGGGTTACGTTTAAGGTTAGGGTCAGGTTTAGGGTTAGAGTTAGGTTTAGGGTTAGGGTTAGGTTAAGGGTAAGGGTTAGGGTTAGGGTTAGGGTTAGGGTTAGGGTTGGGGTAAGGGTTAGGGTTAGGGTGAGGTTTAAGGTTAGGATTAGGGTTAAGTTTAGGGATAGGGTTAAGGGTAGGGTTAGGTTTAAGGTTAGGGTTAGGGTACGGTTTAGGGTTAGGTTTAGTGTTATGGTTAAGCTTACGGTTAGGGTTAGGGTTAGGTTTAGGGTTAGGGTTAGGTTAAGGGTAAGGGTTAGGGTGAGGGTTACGGTTAGGGTTAGGGAAAGGTTAAGGGTTAGAGTTATATTTAGGGTTAGGACAAGTGTTATGGTTAGGGTTAGGGTTAGGTTTAGGGTAATGGTTAGGGTTAGAGTTAGGGTTAGGTTAAGGGTAAGGGTGAGGGTTAGGGATAGGGTTAGGCTTAGGGTTAGGTTTAGGGTTAGGGTTAGGGTAAGGGTAAGGGATAGTGTTAAGGTTAGTGTTATGGTTAGGTTTAGGGTTTAGGTTAGGGTTAGGGTAAGGGTAAGGGTTAGGGTTAGGGTTCGGTTTAGGGTTAGGGTAAGGGTTAGGGTTAGGTTTACGGTTAGGGTTAGATTTAGGGTTAGGGTTAGGGTAAGATTTACTGTTAGGGTTAGGGTAAGGTTTAGTGTTGGGTTAAGTTTAGGGTTATGGTAAGGGTTAGGGTTAGGTTTAGGATAAGGGTAAGGTTTAGTGTTAGGATTAAGGTTATGGTAAGGGTTAGGGTAAGGTTAAGCGTTAGGGTTAGGGTTAGGTTTAGGGTTAGGGTAAGGGTAAGGGTTAGGGTAAGGGTAAGGGTTAGGGTTAGGGTTAGGGTAAGGGTTAGGTTAGGGTTAGCGTTAGGGTAGGGGTTAGGGTAAGGGTAATTGTTAGGGTTAGGTTTAGGATTAGGATAAGGGTAAGGGTTAGAGTCAGGGTTAGGGTTAGGGTTAGGGGTTAGGGTTATGGTTAACGTTAGGGTTAGGGTTAGGGTAAGGGTTAGGGTTAGGGTTAGGGTTAGGGTTATGTTTAGGTTTGGGGTTAAAGTTAAGTTTAGGGTTAGGGTAAGGGTTAGGGTTAGGGTTAGGGTTAGGGTTAAGGTTAGGATAAGGGTAAGGGTTAGGGTTAGGGTTAGGGTTAAGGTTAAGGTTAGGATTAGAGTTTGGGTTAGAGTCAGGGTTAGGGTTAGGGTTAGGGGTTGGGTTATGGTTAACGTTAGGGTTAGGGTTAGGGTAAGGGTTAGGGTTAGGGTTACGTTTAGGTTTTGGGTTAGAGTTAAGGTTAGGTTGGGGTTAGGGTTCGAGTTAGGTTTAGGGTTAGGGTTAGGGTCAGGGTAAGTGTTAGGGTTAGGAATAGGGTAAGGTAGTGTTAGGTTTAGGGTTAGAGTTAGGCTAAGGGTAAGGTTTAAGGGTTAGGGTTAGGGTTAGGGTTAAGTTTAGAGTTAGGGTTAGGGTAAGGATAACGGTTAGGTTAGGGTTAGTGTTAGGGTTAGGGTTAGGATAAGGGTTAGTTTTAGGGTTAGTTTGGGTTGGGGTTAAGGTTAAGTTTAGGGTTAGGGTAAGGGTAAGGGTAAGGGTTAGGTTTAGGGTTAGGGTAAGGGTAAGTGGTAGGGTTAGGGTTAGGGCTAGGGAAAGGGTAAGGTTAGGGTTAGAGTTAGGGTTAGGATAAGTGTTACGGTTAGGGTTAGGATTAGGGTTAGGGTTAAGGTAATGGTTAGGGTTAGGGTTAGGTTAAGGGTAAGGGTTAGGGTTAGGTATAGGGTTAGGCTTAGTGTTAGGTTTAGGGTTAGGGTTTGGGTAAGAGTAAGGGATAGGTTTAAGGTTAGTGTTAGGGTTAGGTTTAGGGTTTGGGTTAGGGTTAGGGTAAGGGTAAGGGTTAGGGTTAGGGTTAGGTTTAGGGTAAGGGTAACGGTTAGGATTAGGTTTAGGGTAAGGCTAAGTGTTAGGATTAGGGTTAGGGTTAGGGTAAGGGTTAGGGTTAGGGTTAGGGTTAGGTATAGGGTTGGGGTTTAGGTTAAGTTTAGGGTTAGGGTAAGGGTCAGGGTAAGGGTTAGGGTTAGGGTTAGGGTTAGGTAATGGTAAGGGTTAGGGTTAGGGTTAGGGTTAGGGTTCGGGAAGGGTTAGGTTTAGTATTACTGTTAAGTTTAGGGTTAGGGTTAGGGTTAGGGTTAGGTTTAGGGTTAGGTTTAGGATAAGGGTAAGGGTTAGGGTTAGGGTTAGGGTTAGGGGTAGGGTTGGGGTTAAGGTTCAGTTTAGGGTTAGGGTAATGGTAAGGGTAAGGGTTAGGGTTGGGGTTAGGGTTAGGGTAAGGGTAAGGTTTAGGTTAGGGTTAGGTTTAAGTTTAGGGTTTGGGTTAAGTTTAGGGTTAGGTTTAAGGTTAGGGTTAGGTTTAAGGTTAGGGTTAGGGTTAGGATAAGGGATAGGGTTAGGTTTAGGGTTAGGGTTAGGGTTAGAGTTAGAGTTAGGATAAGTGTTAGGGTTAGGGGTTAGGGTTAGGATTAGGGTTAGGGTTAGGGTAAGGGTTAGGGTAAGGGTAAGGGTTATGTTTAGGATTAGGGTTAGGTTTAGGGTTAGGGTTAGTGTCAGGGTTAGGGTAAGGGTTAGGGTTAAGGTTAGGGTTAGGGTTAGTTTTAGGGTTATGGTTAGGTTTAGGATGAGGGTAAGATTTAGGGTTAGGATTAGGGTTAGGGTTAGGGTAATTGTTAGGGTTAGGGTTACGGTTAAGGTTAGGTTTAGGTTTTGTTTTAGGGGTAGGGTTAGTGTTAGTGTTAGGATTAGGGTTAGGGTTAAGGTAAGGGTTAGGGTTAGCTTTAGGGTTAGGGTTAGGGTTACGGTTACGGTTAAGGTACGGATAAGGGTTAGGTTTAGGGTTAGGGTTAGGGTAAGGGTTAGGGTTAGGGTTAGGGTTAGGTTAAGGTTAAGGTTACGGTTAGGGTTAGTATTAGGGTTAGGGTTAGGGCTGGGTAAGGGTAAGGGTTAGGGTTAGGATTAGGATTAGGGTTAGGGTAAGGGTTAGGGTTAGGGTTAAGGTTAGGGTTAGGGTTAGGTTAGGTTTTAGGGTAAGGGTAAGTGTTAGAATTAGGTTTAGGGTAAGGGCAAGTGAAAGTGTTAGGGTTATGGTTAGGGTTAGAGTTAGGGATTATGGTTAGGGTTAGGGTTAGGGTTAGGTTAAGTGTAAGGGTTAGGGTTAGGTTTAGGGTTACGGTTAGGGTTAGGGTTAGGGTTAGTTTAAGGGTATGTGTTAGGGTTAGGGTTAGGGTTAGGGTTTGGGTTAGGGTTAGATTAGGGGTTAGGTTAAGGGTAAGTGTTAGAGTGAGGGTTAGGGTTAGGATAAGGGAAAGTGTTAGGGTTATGGTTAGGGTTAGAGTTAGGGGTTAGGCTTAGGGTTGGGGTTAGTTTTAGGGTTAGCGGTAGGGCAAGGGTTATGGTTAGGGTTAGGTTTAGGGTTAAGGTAACGATAAGGGTTAGGGTTAGGGTTAGTGTTTGGTAAGGTTTAGGGTTAGGTTAGGGTTAGGTTAAGGGTTAGGGTTAGGGTTAGGGTTAATCTTAAGGTTACGGTTAGGGTTAGTTTTAGGGTTAGGGTTAGGAATAGGGTAAGGGTAAGGGTTAGGGTTAGGATTAGGGTTAGGGTTAGGGTTAGGGTAAGGGTTAGGGTTAGGGTTACGGTTAGGTTAGGGGTTAGGGTAAGGGTAAGTGTTAGAATTAGGGTTAGGGTTAGGATAAGGGAAAGTGTTAGGGTTATGGTTAGGGTTAGAGTTAGGGGTTAGGGATAGGGTTAGGGTTAGTTTTAGGGTTAGGGTTAGGGCAAGGGTAAGGGTTAGGGTTACGGTTAGGGTTAAGGTAAGGATAAGGGTTAGGGTTAGGGTTAGGGTTTGGGTAAGGGTTACGGTTAGGTTAGGGTTAGGTTAAGGGTTAGGGTTAGGGTTAGGGTTAGGGTTAGGGTTAAATTTAAGGTTACGATTAGGGTTATTTTGAGGGTTAGGTTTAGGGTTAGGGTAAGGGTAAGGGTTAGGGTTAGGTTTAAGGTTAGGGTTAGGTTTAGGGTAAGGATTAGGGTTAAGGTTAGGTTTAGCTTAGGGGTTAGGGTAAGGGTAAGTGTTAGAATTAGGGTTAGGGTTAGGATAAGGGAAAGTGTTAGGGTTATGGTTAGGGTTAGAGTTAGGTGTTAGGGTTAGGGTTAGGGTTAGGGTTAGGGTTTGGGTTAGGGTTAAGATAAGGGTAAGGGTTAGGGTTAGGGTTAGGGTTAGGCTGAGGGTAAGGGTTAGGGTTAGGTTTAGGTTTATGTTTACGTTTAGGGTTAGGGTTAGGGTAAGATTTAGGGTTAGGGTTAGGTTTAGTGTTGGGGTTAAGTTTAGGGTTAGGGTAAGGGTTAGGGTTAGGTTTAGGGTAAGGGTAAGTTTTAGGGTTAGGGTTAGGGTTAGGGTTAGGGTAAGGGTAAGGGTTAGTGTTAGGGTTAGGGTTAGGTTTAGGGTTAGGGTAAGGGTAAGTGTTAGGGTAAGGGTAAGGTTAAGGGTTACGTTTAGGGTAAGAGTTAGGTTAGGGTTATGGTTAGAGTAGGGTTTAGGGTAAGGGTAAGTGTTAGGGTTAGGTTTAGGGTTAGGATAAGGGTAAGGGTTATGGTCAGGGTTAGGGTTAGGGTTAGGGTTACGTTAATTGTTGGGGTTAAGTTTAAGTTTAGCATTAGGGTAAGGATAAGGGTTAGGGTTAGGGTTAAGGTTATGGTAAGGGTAAGGGTTAGGTTTAGGGTTACAGTTAAGGTTAGGGTTAGGGTTAGGGTAAGGGTATGTGTTAGGGTTAGGGTTAGGCTTAGGGTTAGGGTTAGCGTTAGGGTAAGAGTAAGGCTTAGGGTTAGGGGTAGGGTTAAGTTAAGGGTAAGGGTAAGGGTTAGGGTTAGGGTTAGGTTTAGGGTAAGGGTTAGCGTTAGGTTTAGGGTAAGGTTTAGGGTTCTGGTTAGGGTTAGGGTAAGGGTAAGGGTTAGGGTTAGGCTTAGGGTTAGGGTTAGGTTTAGGGTTAGGGTAAGGGTAAGGGTTAGGGTTAGGGTTAGGGTAAGGGTTAGGGTTAGGGTAAGGGTTAGGTTAGGGGTTAGGGTAAGGGTAAGTGTTAGAGTTAGGGTTATGGTTAGGATAAGGGTAAGTTTTAGGGTTAGGGGTTAGTGTTAGGGTTAGGGTTAGGGTTAGCGTTACGGTAAGTTAAGGGTAAGGGTTAGGGTTAGGGTTAGGTTTAAGGTAAGGGTAAGGTTAAGGGTTAGGGTTAGGGTTAGGTTTAGGGTTTGGGTAAGGTTAAGGTTAGGTTGAGGATAGGGTTAGGGTAAGGGTTAGGGTTAGGGTTAGGGTTAGGTTAGGGGTTAGGGTAAGGGTAAGTGTTACAGTTAGTGTTAGGGTTAGGATAAGGGTAAGTGTAGGGTTAGGGTTAGAGTTAGGGTTAGGGGTTAGGGTTAGGGTTAGCGTTAGGGTAAGGGTAAGGGTTAGGGTTAGGGTTAGGGTTAAGGTAGGGTAAGGGTAAGGTTTAGGGTTCGGGTTAGGGTTAGGGTAGGTGTTAGGGTAAAGGTAAGTGTTAGGGTTAGGGTTAGGATAAGGGTAAGGCTTATGGTCAGGGTTAGGGTTAGGGTTAGGTGTTAGGGTTATGGTTAGGGTTAGGGTTAGATTTAGGGTAGGGTTAGGGTTAGGGTTAGGGTTACGTTAAGTGTTGGGGTTAAGGTTAAGTTTAGGATTAGGGTAAGGATAAGGGTTAGGGTTAGGGTTAAGGTTACGGTAAGGGAAAGGGTTAGGTTTAGGGTTACAGTTAAGGTTAGGGTTAGGGTTAGGGTAAGGGTTAGCGTTAGGGTAAGAGTAAGGGTTAGGGTTAGGGGTAGGGTTAAGTTAAGGGTAAGGGTAAGGGTTAGGGTTAGGGTTAGGGTTAGGTTTAGGGTTAGGGTTAGCGTTAGGGTAAGAGTAAGGGTTAGGGTTAGGGGTAGGGTTAAGTTAAGGGTAAGGGTAAGGGTTAGGGTTAGGGTTAGGGTTAGGTTTAGGGTAATTGTTTGCGTTAGGTTTAGGGTAAGGTTTAGGGTTCGGGTTAGGGTTAGGGTAAGGGTAAGGGTTAGGGTTAGGCTTAGGGTTAGGTTAGGGGTTAGGGTAAGGGTAAGGGTTAGGGTTAGGGTAAGTGTTAGGTTAGGGATTAGGGTAGGGGTAAGTGTTAGAGTTAGGGTTATGGTTAGGATATTGGTAAGTGTTAGGGTTAGGGGTTAGTGTTAGGGTTAGGGTTAAGGTTAGCGTTAGGGTAAGGTTAAGGGTAAGGGTTAGGGTTAGGGTTAGGTTTAAGGTAAGGGTAAGGGTAAGGGTTAGGGTTAGGTTTAGGTTTAGGGTTAGGGTAAGGTTAAGGTTTAGGTTTAGGATAGGGTTAGGGTAAGGGTTAGGGTTAGGGTTAGGGTTAGGTTAGGGGTAAGGGTAAGTGTAAGTGTTACAGTTAGGGTTAGGGTTAGGATAAGGGTAAGTGTAGGGTTAGGGTTAGGGTTAGGGTTAGGGGTTAGGGTTAGGGTTAGTGTTAGCGTTAGGGTAAGGGTAAGGGTTAGTGTTAGGGTTAGGGTTAAGGTAGGGTAAGGGTAAGGTTTAGGGTTCGGGTTAGGGTAAGGGTATGTGTTAGTGTTAGGGTTAGGGTCAGGGTTAGCGTTAGGGTAAGGGTAAGGGTTAGGGTTAGGTTTAGGGTTAAGGGTCAGGGTTAGTGTTAGGGTTAGGGTTAGGTTTAGGGTAAGGGTTAGGGTTAGGTTTAGGGTAAGGGTAAGTTTTAGGGTTAGCGTTAGGGTAAGGGTAAGGGTTAGGGTTAGGATTAGGGTTAAGGTAGGGTAAGGGTAAGGTTTAGGGTTCAGGTTAGGGTTATGGTAAGGGTATGTGTTAGTGTTAGGGTTAGGGTCAGGGTTAGCGTTAGGGTAAGGGTAAGGGTTAGGGTTAAGTTTAGGGTTAAGATAAGGGTCAAGGTTAGTGTTAGGGTTAGGGTTAGGTTTAGGGTTAGGGTTAGGTTTAGGGTTACGGTTAGGGTTAGGGTTAGGGTTAGGTTAAGGGTATGTGTTAGGGTTAGGGTTAGGGTTAGGGTTTGGGTTAGGGTTAGATTAGGGGTTAGGTTAAGGGTAAGTGTTAGAGTGAGGGTTAGTGTTAGGATAAGGGAAAGTGTTAGGGTCATGGTTAGGGTTAGAGTTAGGGTTAGGGTTAGGGTTGGGTTAGTTTTAGGGGTAGGTGTAGGGCAAGGGTAAGGGTTAGGGTTAGGTTTAGGGTTAAGGTAAGGATAAGTGTTAGGGTTAGGGTTAGTGTTTGGGTAAGGGTTAGGGTTAGGTTAGGGTTACGTTAAGGGTTAGGGTTAGGGTTAGGGTTAGGGTTAATGTTAAGGTTACGGTTAGGGTTAGTTTTAGGGTTAGGGTTAGGGTTAGGGTAAGGGTAAGGGTTAGGGTTAGGATTAGGGTTAGGGTTAGGGTTAGGGTAAGGGTTAGGGTTAGGGTTATGGTTAGGTTAGGGGTTAGGGTAAGGGTAAGTGTTAGAATTAGGGTTAGGGTTAGGATAAGGGAAAGTGTTAGGGTTATGATTAGGGTTAGAGTAGGGGTTAGGGTTAGGGTTAGGTTTAGTTTTAGGGTTAGGGTTAGGGCAAGGGTAAGGGTTAGGGTTAGGGTTAGGGTTAGGGTTAAGTTAAGGGTAAGGGTAAGGGTTAGGGTTAGGGTTAGGTTTAGGGTAAGGGTTAGCGTTAGGTTTAGGGTAAGGTTTAGGGTTCGGGTTAGCGTTAGGGTAAGGGTAAGGGTTAGA